>NW_017191347.1:0-10821 GCF_001704415.2 Capra hircus
CTTGACATATTCCTTTTCCTATTTAGAACCAGTCTGTTGTTCCATGTCCAGTTCGAACTGTTTCTTCCTGACCTGCATACAGGTTTCTCAAGAGACAGGTCAGGTGGTCTGGTATTCCCATCTCTTTCAGAATTTTCCCAGTTTATTGTGATCCACACAGTCAAAGGCTTTGGCATAGTCAATAAAGCAGAAATAGATGTCTTTTTTTCTGGAACTCTCTTGCTTTTTCAATGATCCAGTGGATGTTGGCAGTTTGATCTCTGGTTTCTCTGCATGTTTTAAATCCCTCTTGAACATTTGGAAGTTCACAGTTCATGTGAACTTGGAGAATTTTGAGCATTACTTTACTAGTGTGTGAGATGAGTGCAATTGTGCAGCAGCTTGAATATTCTTTGTCATTGCCTTTCTTTGGGATTGGAATGAAAACTGACCTAATGACTAGATGTTTTCAATTGCATATGCTGAAAGAACTGGCTGTGCAGTTTTGAAGAAAAAAAAATCATTTTAACCCATTTTCTCTGAAGTGCAAGGCATATCATGGCCATCCCTGAATCATAAAGTCACCTTTTCTTTATGTAGTCATAGTTTCATGCCTAAATTATAGGCCAACTCATGCTCAAATTGGACTCTGATGTCAGGGGCAGATCAACTAATAAAAAGCTTGGATTGTCCCTCTGGAGGAAAGTGAGATCTTGTCCCACGAGAAGAATCTGAAGGGTTAAGGGAACTTGCAAGAGTGGGGAAAGCTTAGTCCATCCTACATGTACCAAAATCTTAAATAAGGCTTATTTACTTTACCGAAGTAAAAAAACAGATGATGAAAACAATTATAAATCAATGAAAGGTAAAGAAACTCATAGTCTGTTATCAAAAATTGCATTCTAAGAAAACTTTGTTCTCTTAACCTAGAGAGGAGACTAAATTCCATCTGGTACCAGCTTACCAGAAGACAAACAAACAAACAAACAAATTATCGGTAAGCTTAAAAAAAGTATATTCCATATATCTTGAAGTAGCAGTATTTCTGCAAAGGCATCAGTGTGAAATCATAGAGGACATGGTTAAAACCTGATTAAATAGAAATTGACAATGTAATCTGGTCACTGCTGCGACTTGAAATGCTTTAATATGATAACTGGAATTATAACTGACAGCATTTGACCAGGACATATCAGATTTTCACGGATGTCAGATAATTTCTAGGATATCTATATTAGGAACTGAAGGAATCTTTGAACCTAGGAAAGAAAACAACAGTCTCAAAGGCCCTTGCTGAATCATCTATCAGCAAGGAATGTCTTTGCAAGGATCGCAAAAGTGAAGGGAAAATTACACCGACCTGCCTCTGCAACTTCGGTCCTCTGAGCAGATCTGGAGGTCTCCCTTTGTATAAGCTAACCTGTTCCTTCCAAATAGAGGTTTGCAACACAAAACAAGTGGCCGCCTATTCTTCCCCGAAGGAGGCTCTCTTTCCCCACATCCTGCGAACTCCCTTTCCCAGCCTCCTGGAAAAGCGCTTCTTGCAGTTCCTTTCAGAAAATCCTATGGACGGAGAAGCCTGGTAGGCTGCAGTCCGTGGGGTCGCTGAGGGTCGGACACGACTGAGCGACTGCACTTTCATTTTCACTTTCATGCATTGGAGAAGGCAATGGCAACCCACTTACTGTTCTTGCCTGGAGAATCCCAGGGACGGGGGAGCCTAGTGGGCTACCGTCTATGGCGTCGCACAGAGTCGAACACGACTGAAGCAACTTAGCAGCAGCAGCAGCAGCAGTTCCTTTCTTAGGGGCAGTTATCCCTGAGATTGGGACCTGGAAAGGCAGAGCCACCTCCACACACACGTCTTTTCTGTCCCCTTTCCTCTGGAGGAGAGCTCTAGTGAGCCTAGGTCTGTCAGGAAAATTCTTGGCTTTGACGGGATCACCACCCGGTGTGTGAACCTGCATACCCGACCTAGGGGCCACAGGGCACCTGTTTTGCTCGAGTGGGTCCTGGAGGGGTGCAGCATAGCAAGAGCTTAAAAATCCATCCAATTTGTCTTTTTTTTTTTACCTCGGAGAGAACGAGTTTGCTCCACCTCCACCCTTTGGCAGTGTGGAGGGAAGAGGGCACCACCCTCTCCCAAAGGGGACATAGGGCCTACCAGGAGAGAAAGGCCCCTTGAGGAGCTGAGCCCAGGTAGGCAGCCAGTGATGTCAAGCACACTCCCGCTGCTTGCTTCTTCATGGGCACTCCCACGATCTGCTAGGAATGTCTTTGCAAGGATCTCAAAGGGAAGGGGAGATACATGGCCCTGTCTCTGGAACTTCAGTCCTCTGAGCAGATCTGGAGGTCTTGAGTTGTATAAGCAAACCTGTTCCTTCCAAATAGAGGCTTGCAAACACACCCCCGGTGGTTGCCTCTTCTTCCCCGAAGAAGTCTTTCTTTCCCCACATGCTGCGAACTCCCTGTCCCAACCTCCAAGAATAGCGCTTCTTGCCATTCCTTTCTTAGAGGCAGTTATCCCTGAGCTTGGGGCCGTAGGGACTAGCCCCACACTCACAGGGAAAGGCAAAGACTCCTCCATACATCTCCTCTATCCCCTTTGCTCTGGAGGAGAGCTCTAGTGAGCCTAGGTCTTTCAGGAAAATTCTTGGCTTGGACAGGATCTCACCCTGTTTGTGAACCTGCATACCCAACCAGGGGCCACAGAGCACCTGTTTCAGTAAAGTGGGCCCTGAAAGGGTGCAGCCTAGCAAGAGCTTGAAAATCCATTCAATTGCTGTTTTTGTACCTCTGACAGAGCGAGCTTGGCTCCACCCTTTGGCAGTGAGGAGAAAAGAGGCATGACACCCTCCCCAAGGGGACATGGGGCCTACTTCGAGAGGAAAGGCCCCTTGTGGAGCTGAGGCCAGGAAGGCACACAGTCGTGTCAAACACACTCCCACTGCTTGCTTCTTCAGGGGCACTCCCGCTATCAGCTAGGAATGTCTTTGCAATGATCACAAAGGGAAGGGGAGATACAGGGCCCTGCTTCTGGACCTCCGGTGCTCTGAGCAAATCTCGAGGTCTCCCGTTGTTGGTCAAGGTCAAGGTCAAGTTCAAGTTCAAGGTCAAGTTCAAGTTCAAGTTCAAGTTCAAGTCAAGTCAAGGTCAAGTTCAAGTTCAAGTTCAAGGTCAAGGTCAAGTTCAAGTTCAAGGTCAAGTTCAAGTTCAAGTTCAAGGTCAAGTTCAAGGTCAAGTCAAGTTCAAGTTCAAGGTCAAGTTCAAGGTCAAGGTCAAGTTCAAGTTCAAGTTCAAGGTCAAGTCAAGTTCAAGGTCAAGGTCAAGTTCAAGTTCAAGTGTCAAGGTCAAGTTCAAGTTCAAGTTCAAGTCAAGGTCAAGTTCAAGTTCAAGGTTCAAGGTCAAGTTCAAGTTCAAGTTCAAGTCAAGTTCAAGTTCAAGGTCAAGGTTCAAGTTCAAGTTCAAGGTCAAGGTCAAGTTCAAGTTCAAGGTCAAGGTCAAGGCCAAGTTCAAGTTCAAGTCAAGGTCAAGGTCAAGTTCAAGTTCAAGTTCAAGGGCAGGGCAAGGCCAAGCCCAAGACCAAGGCAAGGGCAAGGGCAAGGCCAAGGCCCAGGCCAAGGCAAAGGCCAAGGCCACCAAAGCGAAGCCCAAACCCCGTAACGCCTGACAAAAGGCAGAAGCCACTAGGCCCCTGTGCAGAGGAAGCCACTGAAGGCAGCAAGGCCACAGAGCTCCCCGACTCCCATTCCCACATGAAGATGTGAGGATAAAGGGCCTCATCCCAGCAAAGCACCCGCTCCCACCACCCCCCAACCCCGGCCCCCGCCCCCCGCAGCACGCCCCCTGAAACAACACTGTCTTCCCAGAAAAGAGAACGGAGAAGCCATGTGTGTGCCAAAGGAGCAAGATGAACGAACGATGCCACGCCCTCCGAATTTGGGCACACCTGACGCCTCGGAACCCCGGGCCTGGCCGATGGGTCCCAGCCGTTCTCGGGTGGGAGGGGGGTCAACACATTGGCCGAGAGCCCTTGCCCAGGCCACCCGCAAATCCCCTGAGATGTGATCCGACCACAGGGACCGAGGGCAAACGTACCGCTTGAGGTGCTGGAGGAGCCGGACGAAGCCATGGTGGGAGAGGCACACGGGCACGCTGCAGACTGCTGGCCGAGTGGGCGGGGACCCAGCAGCTCAGGACTCTGGAGAACGGGAGGCGTCTCCGCCACCATTGACGTCAATAGGGTTTGGGTGGGTAGATGGAGGGGGCCGCCCCTGGCCTCTTTCCAAGCAGAGACCCTGGACGGAGTCCCGTGGAGCGAGTGGGCTTTTCCCGGGCACGGCTGTGCCCTGGACCGCCAAGATCCCCGTTGGGGTGGGCGGGCAGTTCGGGGCTTTGGTTTGTGGCCCTCCCTCGCAGCGGGGGGTGGGTTCAACCCCGGAGTGGATCAATCAGGGGCCCTCAGCAGTGCCAAGGGAAGCTCACCGCCCAGGAAACGCCCCTAGGTCCCTTTGAATTGGCCACCAACGCCCCCTTTCCCAGCCTGCCTTGCTCTGGGATTTCCCGCCTTTTCACATTCCACAGGTCCCTGGTCCTCGACTGTCCCCCGCTGGCTCCTCCGAGGCATTCCGGGACACCAGACGCTCTCTCCAGCGCCTCCACCTAGATCCCTCGCTGTCCTCGCCTCCGTTTCCCCCATGCCCCCTCCCCAACTCCTCCGTGGGCTCTTGGCATCCTTTCCCTACAGCAGTCCCAGAGTGCCACCCCCGAGGGCTTTGAGTTGCCTGGAGCCCAAGGCTCCGGCCAGAGACCTGAGGGGCCAGCGTCTGGACTGGCAGCTAATGCCATTTGGGGCTTTTCTCACGTGGAGCCTGAGGCCCGCACCTCCGCGGGCAACCCCCAGCGCGAGTGCCCTGGAGATACCCGCCCAAGGGGACAGTGTATCCCCTACTGTGGGGAAGGAGGTTCCTGTTTTCCCTGCACTGGTTCGACTTTCACGCCGAGGATCGACTCACACCATGGTGGCAAGTGGAATAGCCCTGTGGGAAAGCCTCATGGGAAAGACTCCAGGGAAAGCCACAGATTCCTTGATCCACGAGAAGGGAAGCGTGACACTGCTGCTACCGCTCGGGAGGAAAGCGCACGTGCATGACCCCACTCGAGCCGAGGACTGACGCAAGCTTGGGAGACTCCAGAAGTACGCCAAGATCCATGTCAGCACTGGAGAGGAATCCTCAGGTTCCGGTCCCGACTCCACACAAGGTCTTAGGCCCCGGCATCGACCGGAGAGGAATCCTGAGAGGCCCCCTAGCACCTCGCATGGGGACTGGCCTTTCCTGAGGTCACCAGAGCGGGTCCCTGAGGTCTCCGTCGTAACTCGAGAGCACCTGCCGCAACTCGAGAAAATCCAGGAGGTTCTCCCCTCCAGGCGAGATGAGGCCCATTTCCGCTGAGGCGTCTCGAGGCTAATCACACCTAACCTCTGGAACTTCCAAAGGGTCCTTCACACCCTTGCTGCAAGTCAAGAAGTTCTCCGACATACCCATCTCCACTCGAGAGGAAGGACGAGGTCCCGCCCATCCACACCCCGTCCGCCCGTAGCTCGAGAGGGGTCCTTTCCTTCGTCGGGATCTTGTGCTCAGAGGAGCGCTTTCCTGCCCTTGAGATGCGACGGAAGGCCGGAATTCTTCCCGACGACGAAGGGAAAGGATCCCTCTTCTCGAGCTACGAGGCGGAAACGGGGCTCCGCTGGATGATGGGCGGGAACCTCGTCCTTCCTCTCGAGTGGATATGGGTATGTCGGAGAACTTCTTGACTTGCAGCAAGGGTGTGAAGGACCCTTTGGAAGTTCCAGAGGTTAGGTGTGATTAGCCTCGAGACGCCTCAGCGGAAATGGGCCTCATCTCGCCTGGAGGGGAGAACCTCCTGGATTTTCTCGAGTTGCGGCAGGTGCTCTCGAGTTACGACGGAGACCTCAGGGACCCGCTCTGGTGACCTCAGGAAAGGCCAGTCCCCATGCGAGGTGCTAGGGGGCCTCTCAGGATTCCTCTCCGGTCGATGCCGGGGCCTAAGACCTTGTGTGGAGTCGGGACCGGAACCTGAGGATTCCTCTCCAGTGCTGACATGGATCTTGGCGTACTTCTGGAGTCTCCCAAGCTTGCGTCAGTCCTCGGCTCGAGTGGGGTCATGCACGTGCGCTTTCCTCCCGAGCGGTAGCAGCAGTGTCACGCTTCCCTTCTCGTGGATCAAGGAATCTGTGGCTTTCCCTGGAGTCTTTCCCATGAGGCTTTCCCACAGGGCTATTCCACTTGCCACCATGGTGTGAGTCGATCCTCGGCGTGAAAGTCGAACCAGTGCAGGGAAAACAGGAACCTCCTTCCCCACAGTAGGGGATACACTGTCCCCTTGGGCGGGTATCTCCAGGGCACTCGCGCTGGGGGGTTGCCCGCGGAGGTGCGGGCCTCAGGCTCCACGTGAGAAAAGCCCCAAATGGCATTAGCTGCCAGTCCAGACGCTGGCCCCTCAGGTCTCTGGCCGGAGCCTTGGGCTCCAGGCAACTCAAAGCCCTCGGGGGTGGCACTCTGGGACTGCTGTAGGGAAAGGATGCCAAGAGCCCACGGAGGAGTTGGGGAGGGGGCATGGGGGAAACGGAGGCGAGGACAGCGAGGGATCTAGGTGGAGGCGCTGGAGAGAGCGTCTGGTGTCCCGGAATGCCTCGGAGGAGCCAGCGGGGGACAGTCGAGGACCAGGGACCTGTGGAATGTGAAAAGGCGGGAAATCCCAGAGCAAGGCAGGCTGGGAAAGGGGGCGTTGGTGGCCAATTCAAAGGGACCTAGGGGCGTTTCCTGGGCGGTGAGTTCCCTTGGCACTGCTGAGGGCCCCTGATTGATCCACCCGGGGTTGATCCCACCCCCCGCTGCGAGGGAGGGCCACAAACCAAAGCCCCGAACTGCCCGCCCACCCCAACGGGGATCTTGGCGGTCCAGGGCACAGCCGTGCCCGGGAAAAGCCCACTCGCTCCACGGGACTCCGTCCAGGGTCTCTGCTTGGAAAGAGGCCAGGGGCGGCCCCCTCCATCTACCCACCCAAACCCTATTGACGTCAATGGTGGCGGAGACGCCTCCCGTTCTCCAGAGTCCTGAGCTGCTGGGTCCCCGCCCACTCGGCCAGCAGTCTGCAGCGTGCCCGTGTGCCTCTCCCACCATGGCTTCGTCCGGCTCCTCCAGCACCTCAAGCGGTACGTTTGCCCTCGGTCCCTGTGGTCGGATCACATCTCAGGGGATTTGCGGGTGGCCTGGGCAAGGGCTCTCGGCCAATGTGTTGACCCCCCTCCCACCCGAGAACGGCTGGGACCCATCGGCCAGGCCCGGGGTTCCGAGGCGTCAGGTGTGCCCAAATTCGGAGGGCGTGGCATCGTTCGTTCATCTTGCTCCTTTGGCACACACATGGCTTCTCCGTTCTCTTTTCTGGGAAGACAGTGTTGTTTCAGGGGGCGTGCTGCGGGGGGCGGGGGCCGGGGTTGGGGGTGGTGGGAGCGGGTGCTTTGCTGGGATGAGGCCCTTTATCCTCACATCTTCATGTGGGAATGGGAGTCGGGGAGCTCTGTGGCCTTGCTGCCTTCAGTGGCTTCCTCTGCACAGGGGCCTAGTGGCTTCTGCCTTTTGTCAGGCGTTACGGGGTTTGGGCTTCGCTTTGGTGGCCTTGGCCTTTGCCTTGGCCTGGGCCTTGGCCTTGCCCTTGGCGTTGCCGTTGCCCTTGCCTTGGTCTTGGGCTTGGCCTTGCCCTGCCCTTGAACTTGAACTTGACCTTGACCTTGACCTTGACTTGAACTTGACCTTGACCTTGACCTTGAACTTGAACTTGACCTTGACCTTGAACTTGAACTTGAACTTGACTTGACCTTGAACTTGAACTTGAACTTGACTTGAACTTGACTTGAACTTGACTTGAACTTGACTTGAACTTGACTTGACTTGAACTTGAACTTGAACTTGACCTTGACTTGAACTTGAACTTGAACTTGACCTTGAACTTGAACTTGAACTTGAACTTGAACTTGAACTTGAACTTGACCTTGACCTTGAACTTGACTTGACCTTGAACTTGAACTTGAACTTGACCTTGAACTTGACTTGAACTTGAACTTGAACTTGACCTTGAACTTCAACTTGAACTTGAACTTGACCTTGACCTTGAACTTGAACTTGACCTTGACTTGAACTTGAACTTGAACTTTGACCTTGAACTTGACTTGAACTTGAACTTGACCTTGAACTTGAACTTGAACTTGACCTTGACCTTGACCAACAACGGGAGACCTCGAGATTTGCTCAGAGCACCGGAGGTCCAGAAGCAGGGCCCTGTATCTCCCCTTCCCTTTGTGATCATTGCAAAGACATTCCTAGCTGATAGCGGGAGTGCCCCTGAAGAAGCAAGCAGTGGGAGTGTGTTTGACACGACTGTGTGCCTTCCTGGCCTCAGCTCCACAAGGGGCCTTTCCTCTCGAAGTAGGCCCCATGTCCCCTTGGGGAGGGTGTCATGCCTCTTTTCTCCTCACTGCCAAAGGGTGGAGCCAAGCTCGCTCTGTCAGAGGTACAAAAACAGCAATTGAATGGATTTTCAAGCTCTTGCTAGGCTGCACCCTTTCAGGGCCCACTTTACTGAAACAGGTGCTCTGTGGCCCCTGGTTGGGTATGCAGGTTCACAAACAGGGTGAGATCCTGTCCAAGCCAAGAATTTTCCTGAAAGACCTAGGCTCACTAGAGCTCTCCTCCAGAGCAAAGGGGATAGAGGAGATGTATGGAGGAGTCTTTGCCTTTCCCTGTGAGTGTGGGGCTACTCCCTACGGCCCCAAGCTCAGGGATAACTGCCTCTAAGAAAGGAATGGCAAGAAGCGCTATTCTTGGAGGTTGGGACAGGGAGTTCGCAGCATGTGGGGAAAGAAAGACTTCTTCGGGGAAGAAGAGGCAACCACCGGGGGTGTGTTTGCAAGCCTCTATTTGGAAGGAACAGGTTTGCTTATACAACTCAAGACCTCCAGATCTGCTCAGAGGACTGAAGTTCCAGAGACAGGGCCATGTATCTCCCCTTCCCTTTGAGATCCTTGCAAAGACATTCCTAGCAGATCGTGGGAGTGCCCATGAAGAAGCAAGCAGCGGGAGTGTGCTTGACATCACTGGCTGCCTACCTGGGCTCAGCTCCTCAAGGGGCCTTTCTCTCCTGGTAGGCCCTATGTCCCCTTTGGGAGAGGGTGGTGCCCTCTTCCCTCCACACTGCCAAAGGGTGGAGGTGGAGCAAACTCGTTCTCTCCGAGGTAAAAAAAAAAAAGACAAATTGGATGGATTTTTAAGCTCTTGCTATGCTGCACCCCTCCAGGACCCACTCGAGCAAAACAGGTGCCCTGTGGCCCCTAGGTCGGGTATGCAGGTTCACACACCGGGTGGGATCCCGTCAAAGCCAAGAATTTTCCTGACAGACCTAGGCTCACTAGAGCTCTCCTCCAGAGGAAAGGGGACAGAAAAGACGTGTGTGTGGAGGTGGCTCTGCCTTTCCAGGTCCCAATCTCAGGGATAACTGCCCCTAAGAAAGGAACTGCTGCTGCTGCTGCTGCTAAGTTGCTTCAGTCGTGTTCGACTCTGTGCGACGCCATAGACGGTAGCCCACTAGGCTCCCCCGTCCCTGGGATTCTCCAGGCAAGAACAGTAAGTGGGTTGCCATTGCCTTCTCCAATGCATGAAAGTGAAAATGAAAGTGCAGTCGCTCAGTCGTGTCCGACCCTCAGCGACCCCACGGACTGCAGCCTACCAGGCTTCTCCGTCCATAGGATTTTCTGAAAGGAACTGCAAGAAGCGCTTTTCCAGGAGGCTGGGAAAGGGAGTTCGCAGGATGTGGGGAAAGAGAGCCTCCTTCGAGGAAGAATAGGCGGCCACTTGTTTTGTGTTGCAAACCTCTATTTGGAAGGAACAGGTTAGCTTATACAAAGGGAGACCTCCAGATCTGCTCAGAGGACCGAAGTTGCAGAGGCAGGTCGGTGTATTTCCCTTCACTTTGCGATCCTTGCAAAGACATTCCTTGCTGATAGATGATTCAGCAAGGGCCTTTGAGACTGTTGTTTTCTTTCCTAGGTTCAAAGATTCCTTCAGTTCCTAATATAGATATCCTAGAAATTATCTGACATCCGTGAAAATCTGATATGTCCTGGTCAAATGCTGTCAGTTATAATTCCAGTTATCATATTAAAGCATTTCAAGTCGCAGCAGTGACCAGATTACATTGTCAATTTCTATTTAATCAGGTTTTAACCATGTCCTCTATGATTTCACACTGATGCCTTTGCAGAAATACTGCTACTTCAAGATATATGGAATATACATTTTTTAAGCTTACCGATAATTTGTTTGTTTGTTTGTTTGTCTTCTGGTAAGCTGGTACCAGATGGAATTTAGTCTCCTCTCTAGGTTAAGAGAACAAAGTTTTCTTAGAATGCAATTTTTGATAACAGACTATGAGTTTCTTTACCTTTCATTGATTTATAATTGTTTTCATCATCTGTTTTTTTACTTCGGTAAAGTAAATAAGCCTTATTTAAGATTTTGGTACATGTAGGATGGACTAAGCTTTCCCCACTCTTGCAAGTTCCCTTAACCCTTCAGATTCTTCTCGTGGGACCAAGATCTCACTTTCCTCCAGAGGGACAATCCAAGCTTTTTATTAGTTGATCTGCCCCTGACATCAGAGTCAATTTGAGCATGAGTTGGCCTATAATTTAGGCATGAAACTATGACTACATAAAGAAAAGGTGACTTTATGATTCAGGGATGGCATGATATGCCTTGGCACTTC
>NW_017191348.1:0-10821 GCF_001704415.2 Capra hircus
CTGTAGCAGCAGTGTCATTTCCCTTCGCGAGGATCAAGGGATCTGTGTCTTTCCCTCGAGCTTCCCACGAGTGTTTCCACGAGGCTTTCCCACAGGGCTGTCCCACGTGCCACCGTGGTGTGAGTCGATCCTCGGCTTGAAAGTCGAGGCAGTGCAGGGAAAACAGGTTTCCCTGGAATGGACTGAGACATCTGGGGGACTCCTGGGAATGGTGGCACGACCCTGGAGTTCCTCTCGCCTTTCCTGTGGAGAGCGCCTCCTCTTGAGATGCGACGGGAACGCCGGGAATTCTTGACCGACCAGGCAGGGAAAGGATCCCTCCTCTCGAGCTAGGAGGCGTAAACGGGGCTCCTCTGAATGTGGGCGGGACTCTCGTGCTTCCTCTCGAGTGGAGACGGGTATGTTGGGGAACTTCTTGAGTTGCAGCAAGGGTGTGAAGAACCTTGTGGAAGTTCCAGAGGTTTGGTGTGATTAGCCTCGAGACGCCGCATTGGAAATGGGCCTCATCTCGCCTAGAGGGGAGAACCTCCTGGATTTTCTCGAGTTGCGGCAGGTGCTCTCGACTTACGACGGGGACCTCAGGGACCCGCTCTGGTGGCCTCAGGAAAGGCCAGTCCCCATGCGAGATGCTCGCGGGCCTCTCAGGATTCCTCTCCCGTCGATGCCGGGGCTTAAGTCCTTGTGTGGAGTTGGTGCCGGAACCTGACGATTCCTCTCCAGTGCCGACATGGATCTGGGGTACTTCTGGAGACTCCCCAGGGGAGTCAGCCCTCGTCTCGAGTGGGGGCATGCACGTGCGCTTTCCTCCCGAGCTATAGCAGCAGTGTCGCGGTTCCCTTCGCGTGGATCAAGTGTTCTGTGGCTTTCACTCGAGCTTTTCCCACAGGGCTCTCCCACGTGCCACCGTGGTGTGAGTCGATCCTTGGCTTGTAAGTGGAAGCAGTGCAGGGAAAACAGGTTTCCCTGGAATGGACTGAGACATCTGGGGGATTCGGGGAATGGTGGCACGACCCTGGATTTCCTCTCGCCTTTCCTGTGGAGAGTGCCTCCTCTTGAGATGCGACAGGAACGCGGGGAATTCTTTCCCCACCACGCAGGGAAAGGATCCCTCCTCTCGAGATAGCAGGCAGGAACGGGGCTCCTCTGGTTGTGGGCAGGACTCTCGTGCTTCCTCTCGAGTGGAGACGGGTATGTCGGGGAACTTCTTGAGTTGCAGCAAGGGTGTGAAGGACCCTTTGGTAGTTCCAGAGGTAAGATGTGATTAGCCTCGAGACGACTCAGCGGAAATGGGGCACATCTCGCCTGGAGGGGAGAACCTCCTGGATTTTCTCGAGTTGCGGCAAGGGCTCTCGACTTACGACGGGGACCTCAGGGACCCGTACTGGTGGCCGCAGGAAAGGCCAGTCCCCATGCGAGTTGCTCGGGGGCCTCTCGGGATTCCTCTCCCGTCGATGCCGGGGCCTAATATCTTGTGTGGAGTTGGTGCCGGACCTGTGAATTCCTCTCCTGTGCTGACATGGATCTTGGGGTACGTCTGGAGACTACCCAGGGGAGTCACTCCTCGTCTCGAGTGGGGGCATGCACGTGCCCTTTCCTCCCGAGCTCTAGGAGCAGTGTCACGCTTCCTTCAGGTGGATCAAGGGATCAGGGGCTTTCCCTCGAGGCTTTCCCACGAGGCTTTCCCACAAGGCTTTATCACAGGGCTGTCCCACGTGCCACCGTTGTGTGAGTCGATCCTCGGCTTGAAAGTCGAGGCAGTGCAGGGAACACAGATTTCCCTGGAATGGACTGAGACATCTGGGGGACTCTGGGAATGGTGGCACGACCCTGGAGTTCCTCTCGCCTTTCCTGTGGAGAGCGCCTCCTCTTGAGATGCGACGGGAACGCCGGGAATACTTTCCCGACCACGCAGGGACAGGATCCCGCCTCTCGAGCTAGGAGTCGGAATCGGGGCTCCTCTGGATGTGGGCAGAACTCTCGTGCATCCTCTCGAGTGGAGACGGGTATGTCGGGGAACTTGTTGAGTTGCAGCAAGGGTGTGAAGGACCCTTTGGCTGTTCGAGACGTTAGGTGTGATTAGACTCGAGACGCCTCAGCGGAAATGGGCTTCATCTCGCCTGGAGGGAAGAATCTCCTGGATTTTCTCGAGTTGCGGCAGGTGCTCTCGACTTACGACGGGGACCTCAGGGACCCGCTCTGGTGGCCTCAGGAAAGGCCAGTCCCCATGCGAGTTGCTCGGGGGCCTCTCGGGATTCCTCTCCCGTCGATGCCGGGGCCTAAGACCTTGTGTGGAGTTGTTGCCGGAACCTGACGATTCCTCTCCAGTGCCGACATGGATCTTGGGGTACTTCTGGAGTCTCCCCAGTGGAGTCAGTCCTCGTCTCCAGTAGGGGCATGCACGTGCGCTTTCCTCCCGAGCTGTAGCAGCAGTGTAACGATTCCATAGGCGTGGACCAAGGGATCTGTGGCTTTCGCTTGAGGCTTTCCCACGAGGCTTTCCCACGAGGCTTTCCCACAGGGCTGTCCCACGTGCCACCGTGGTGTGAGTCGATCCTAGGCTTGAAAGTCGAGGCAGTACAGGGAAAACAGGTTTGCCTGAATGGACTGAGACATCTGGGGGACTCTGGGAATGGTGGCACGACCCTGGAGTTCCTCTCGCCTTTCCTGAGGAGAGCGCCTCCTCTTGAGATGCGACGGGAATGCCGGAATTCTTTCCCGACCACTCAGGGAAAGGATCCCTCCTCTCGAGCTAGTAGGCGGAAACGGAGATACTCTGGATGTGGGCGGGACTCTCGTGCTTCCTCTCGAGTGGAGACGGGTATGTCGGGGAACTTCTTGAGTTGCAGGAAGGGTGTGAAAGACCGTTTGGAAGTTCCAGAGGTTAGGTGTGATTAGCCTCGAGACGCCTCAGCGGAAATGGGCCTCATCTCGCCTGGAGATGAGAACCTCCTGGATTTTCTCGAGTTGCGGCAGGTGCTCTCGACTTACGACGGGGACCTCAGGGACCCGCTCTGGTGGCCTCAGGAAAGTCCAGTCCCCATGCGAGTTGCTCGGGGGCCTCTCGGGATTCCTCTCCCGTCGATGCCGGGGCCTAAGACCTTGTGTGGAGTCGGTGCCGGAACCTGAGGATTCCTCTCCAGTGCTCACATGGATCTTGGGGTACTTCTGGAGTCTCCCCAGGAGAGTCAGACCTTGTCTCGAGTGGGGGCATGCACGTGCGCTTTCCTCCCGAGATGTAGCAGCAGTGTCACGCTTCCCTTCGCGTGGATCAAGGGATCTGTGGCTTTCCCTTGAAGCTTTCACAGGAGGTTTTCCCACGAAGTTTTCCCACAGGGCTGTCCCACGTGCCACCGTGGTGTGAGTCGATCCTCGGCTTGAAAGTCGAGGCAGTGCAGGGAAAACAGGTTTCCCTGGAATGGACTGAGACATCTGGGGGACTCTGGGAATGGTGGCACGACCCTGGAGTTCCTCTCGCCTTTCCTGTGGAGAGCGCCTCCTCCTGAGATGCGATGGGAACACCGGGAAATCTTTCCCGACCACGCAGGGAGAATTATCCCTCCTCTCGACCTAGGAGGCGGAATCTGGGCTCCTCTGGATGTGGGCGGGACTTTCGTGCTTCCTCTCCAGTGGAGACGGCTATGTCGGGGAAATTCTTGAGTTGCAGTAAGGGCGAGAAGGACCCTTTGGAAGTTCCAGATGTTAGATTTGATTAGCCTCAAGACGCCTCAGCGGAAATGGGCCTCTCTCGCCTGGAGGGGAGAACCTCCTGGATTTTCTCGAGTTGCGGCAGGTGCTCTCGACTTACGATGGGGACTTCAGGGACCTGCTCTGGTGGCATCAGGAAAGGCCAGTCCCCATGCGAGTTGCTCGGCGGCCTCTGGGGATTCCTCTCCCGTCGATGCTGGGGCCTAAGATCTTGTGTGGAGTCGGTGCCGGAACCTGAGGATTCCTGTCCAGTGCTGACATGGATCTTGGGGTACTTCTGGAGTCTCCCCAGGGGAGTCAGTCCTCGTCTCGAGTGGGGGCATGCACGTGTGCTATCCTCCCCAGCTGTAGCAGCAGTTTCGCGCTTCCCTTCGCGTGGATCAAGGGATCTGTGGCTTTCCCTCATGGCTTTCCCTCGAGGCTTTCCCACGAGGCCATCCCACAGGGCTGTCCCACGTGCCACCCTGGTGTGAGTCGATCATCGGCTTGAAAGTCGAGGCAGTGCACGGAAAACAGGTTTCCCTGGAATGGACTGAGACATCTGGGGGACTCTGGGAATGGTGGCACGACCCTGGAGTTCCTCTCGCCTTTCCTGTGGAGAGCGCCTCCTCTTGAGATGCGACGGGAACACGGGGAATTCTTTCCGAACACGAGGGAAAGGATCCCTCCTCTCGAGCTAGGAGTCGGAAATGGGGCTCCTCTGGATGTGGGCGGGATTCTCGTGCTTCCCCTCGAGTGGAGACGGGTATGTCGTGGAACTTCATGAGTTGCAGCAAGGGTGTGAAGGGCTCTTTGGAAGTTCCAGATGTTAGATGTGATTAGCCTAAGACGCCTCAGCGGTAATGGGCCTCATCTCGCCTGGAGGGGACAACCTCCTGGATTTTCTCAAGGTGCGGCAGGTGCTCTCGACTTACGACGGGGACCTCAGGGACCCGCTCTGGTGGCCTCAGGAAAGGCCAGTCCCCATGCGAGTTGCTCGCGGGCCTCTCGGCATTCCCCTCCCGTCGATTCCGGGGCCTAAGACCTTGTTTGGACTCGGTGCCGGAACCTGAGGATTCTTCTCGAGTGCTGTCATGGAATCTTGGGGTACTTTTGGAGTCTCCCCAGGAGAGTCAGTCCTCGTCTCGAGTGGGGGCATGCACGTGCGCTTTCCTCCCGAGCTCTAGCAGCAGTGTCATGCTTCCCTTCGCGTGGATCAAGGGATCTGTGGCTTTCCATCGAGGCTTTCCCAGGAAGCTTTCCAGGAGGCTTTCCAACGAGGCTATCCCTCGAAGCTTTCCCACAGGGCTGTCCCACGTGCCAGCGTGGTGTGAGTCGATAATCGGCTTGAAAGTCGAGGCAGTGCAGGGAAAACAGGTTTCCCTGGAATGGACTGAGAAATCTGGCGCCTCTGCGAATGGTGGCACGTCCCTGGAGTTCCTCTCGCCTTTCTTGTGGAGAGCGCCTCCTCTTGAGAAGCGACGGGAATGCCGGGAATTCTTTCCCCACCACGCAGGGAAAGGATCCCTCCTCTCGAGCTAGGAGGCGGACACGGGGCTCCTCTGGATGTGGGCGGAACTCTCGTGCTTCCTCTCGAGTGGAGACGGTTATGTCAGGGAACTTCTTGAGTTGCAGCAAGGGTGTGAAGGACCCTTTGGAAGTTCCAGAGGATAGGAGTGATTAGCCTCAAGAAGCCTCAGCGCAAATGGGCCTCATCTCGCCTGGAGGGGAGAACCTCCTGGATTTTCTCGAGTTGCGGCAGGTGCTCTCGACTTACGACGGGGACCTCAGGGACCCGCTCTGGTGGCCTCAGGAAAGCCCAGTCCCCATGCGAGTTGCTCGGTGGCCTCTCGGGATTTTTCTCCCGTCGATACCGGGGCCTAAGATCTTGTGTGGAGTCGGTGCCGGAACCTGAGGATTCCGCTCCAGTGCGAACATGGATCTTGGGGTACGTCTGGAGTCTCCCCAGGAGAGTCAGTCCTCGTCTCGAGTGGGGGCATGCACGTGCGCTTTCCTCCCGAGCTGAAGCAGCAGTGTCACGCTTCCCTTCTCGTGGATCAAGGGATCTGTGGCTTTCCCTTGAGGCTTTCCCAGGAGGCTTTCCGACGAAGTTTTCCCACACGGCTGTCCCACGTGCCACCGTGGTGTGAGTCGATCCTCGGCTTGAAAGTCGAGGCAGTGCAGGGAAAACAGGTTTCCCTGGAATGGACTGAGACATCTGGGGGACTCTGGGAATGGTGGCACGACCCTGGAGTTCCTCTCGCCTTTCCTGTGGAGAGCGGCTTCTCTTGAGATGCGACGGGAAGGCGGGGAATTCTTTCCCGAACACGCAGGGAAAGGATCCCTCCTCTCAAGCTAGGAGGCGGAAATGGGGCTCCTCTGGATGTGGGCGGGACTCTCGTGCTACCTCTCGAGTGGAGACGGCTATGTCGGGGAACTTCTTGAGTTGCAGCAAGGGTGTGAAGGACCCTTTGGAAGTTCCAGATGTTAGATGTGATTAACCTCGAGACGCCTCAGCGGAAATGGGCCTCATATCGCCTGGAGGGGAGAACCTCCTGGATTTTCTCGAGTTGCGGCAGGTGCTCTCGACTTAGAACGGGCACCTCAGGGACCCAATCTCGTGGCATGAGGAAAGGCCAGTTCCCAAGCGAGTTGCTAGGGGGCCTCTCGGGATTCCTCTCCCGTCGATGCCGGGGCCTAAGACCTTGTGTGGAGTCAGTGCCAGAACCTGAGGATTCCTCTCGAGTGCTGACATGGATCTTGGGGTACTTCTGTAGTCTCCCCAGGGGAGTCAGTCCTCGTCTCGAGTGGGGGCATACACGTGCGCTTTCCTCCCGAGCTGTAGCAGCAGTGTCGCGTTTCCCTTCACGTGGACAAGGGATCTGTGGCTTTTCCTCGAGGCTTTCCCACGAGGCTTTCCCAGGAGGCTTTCCCACGAGGCTTTCCGACAGGGCTGTACCATCTGCCACCGTGGTGTGAGTCGATCCTCGGCTTGAAAGTCGAGGCAGTGCAGGGAAAACAGGTTTCCCTGGAATGGACTGAGACATCTGGGGGACTCTGGGAATGGTGGCACGACCCTGGAGTTCCTCTCGCCTTTCCTGTGGAGAGCGCCTTCTCTTGAGATGCGACGGGAAGGCGGGGAATTCTTTCCCGAACCACGCAGGGAAAGGATCCCTCCTCTCGAGCTAGGAGGCGGAAATGGGGCTCCTCTGGATGTGGGCGGGACTCTCGTGCTACCTCTCGAGTGGAGACGGCTATGTCGGGGAACTTCTTGAGTTGCAGCAAGGGTGTGAAGGACCCTTTGGAAGTTCCAGATGTTAGATGTGATTAGCCTCGAGACGCCTCAGCGGAAATGGGCCTCATATCGCCTGGAGGGGAGAACCTCCTGGATTTTCTCGAGTTGCGGCAGGTGCTCTCGACTTAGAACGGGGCACCTCAGGGACCCAATCTCGGTGGCTATGAGGAAAGGCCAGTTCCCAAGCGAGTTGCTCGGGGGCCTCTCGGGATTCCTCTCCCGTCGATGCCGGGGCCTAAGACCTTGTGTGGAGTCAGTGCCAGAACCTGAGGATTCCTCTCGAGTGCTGACATGGATCTTGGGGTACTTCTGGTAGTCTCCCCAGGGGAGTCAGTCCTCGTCTCGAGTGGGGGCATACACGTGCGCTTTCCTCCCGAGCTGTAGCAGCAGTGTCGCGTTTCCCTTCACGTGGACAAGGGATCTGTGGCTTTTCCTCGAGGCTTTCCCACGAGGCTTTCCCAGGAGGCTTTCCCACGAGGCTTTCCGACAGGGCTGTACCATCTGCCACCGTGGTGTGAGTCGATCCTCGGCATTGAAAGTCGAGGCATTGCAGGGAAAAGAGGTTTCCCTGGAATGGACTGAGACATCTGGCGGACCTCTGGGAATGGTGGCACGACCCTGGAGTTCCTCTCGCCTTTCCTGTGGAGAGCGCCTCCTCTTGAGATGCGACGGGAACGCCGGGAATTCTTTCCCGACCACGCAAGGAAAGGATCCCTCCTCTCGAGCTAGGAGGCGGAAACGGGGCTCCTCCTGGATGTAGGCGGGACTCTCGTGCTTCCTCTCGAGTGGAGACGGGTATGTCGGGGAACTTCTTGAGTTGCAGCCAAGGGTGTGAATGAGCCTTTGGATGTTCCAGAGATTCAGGTGTGATTCGCCTGGAGACGCCTCAGCAGGAAATGGGCCTCATCTCGCCTGGAGGGGAGAACCTCCTGGATTTTCTCGAGTTGCGGCAGGTGCTCTCGACTTACGACGGGGACCTCAGGGACCCGCTCTGGTGGCCTCAGGAAAGGCCAGTCCCCATGCGAGTTGCTCGGGGGCCTCTCAGGGATTCCTCACCCGTCGATGCCGGGGCCTAAGACCTTGTGTGGAGTCGGTGCCGGAACCTGAGAATTCCTCTCCAGTGCTGACATGGATCTTGGGGTACTTCTGGAGTCTCCCCAGGGGAGTCAGTCCTCGTCTCGATTGGGGGCATGCACGTGCGCTTTCCTCCCGAGCTGTAGCAGCAGTGTCGCATGCTTCCCTTGCGTGGATCAAGGGATCTGTGGCTTTCCATTGAGGCTTTCCCACGAGGCTTTCCCACGAGGCTTTCCCACAGGGCTGTCCCACGTGCCACCGTGGTGTGAGTCGATCCTAGGCTGAAAGTCGAGGCAGTTCAGGGAAAACAGGTTTCCCTGAATGGACTGAGACATCTGGGGGACTCCTGGGAATGGTGGCACGACCCTGGAATTCCTCTCGCCTTTCCTGTGGAGAGCGCCTCCTCTTGAGATGCGACGGGAACGCCGGGAATTCTTGACCCGACCAGGCAGGGAAAGGATCCCTCCTCTCGAGCTAGGAGGCGTAAACGGGGCTCCTCTGAATGTGGGCGGGACTCTCGTGCTTCCTCTCGAGTGGAGACGGGTATGTTGGGGAACTTCTTGAGTTGCAGCAAGGGTGTGAAGAACCTTGTGGAAGTTCCAGAGGTTTGGTGTGATTAGCCTCGAGACGCCGCATTGGAAATGGGCCTCATCTCGCCTAGGAGGGGAGAACCTCCTGGATTTTCTCGAGTTGCGGCAGGTGCTCTCGACTTACGACGGGGACCTCAGGGACCCGCTCTGGTGGCCTCAGGAAAGGCCAGTCCCCATGCGAGATGCTCGCGGGCCTCTCGGGATTCCTCTCCCGTCGATGCCGGGGCCTTAAGTCCTTGTGTGGAGTTGGTGCCGGAACCTGACGATTCCTCTCCAGTGCCGACATGGATCTGGGGTACTTCTGGAGACTCCCCAGGGGAGTCAGCCCTCGTCTCGAGTGGGGGCATGCACGTGCGCTTTCCTCCCGAGCTATAGCAGCAGTGTCCGCGTTCCCTTCGCGTGGATCAAGTGTTCTGTGGCTTTCACTCGAGCTTTTCCCACAGGGCTCTCCCACGTGCCACCGTGGTGTGAGTCGATCCTTGGCTTGTAAGTGGAAGCAGTGCAGGGAAAACAGGTTTCCCTGGAATGGACTGAGACATCTGGGGGATTCGGGAATGGTGGCACGACCCTGGATTTCCTCTCGCCTTTCCTGTGGAGAGTGCCTCCTCTTGAGATGCGACAGGAACGCGGGGAATTCTTTCCCCACCACGCAGGGAAAGGATCCCTCCTCTCGAGATAGCAGGCAGGAACGGGGCTCCTCTGGTTGTGGGCAGGACTCTCGTGCTTCCTCTCGAGTGGAGACGGGTATGTCGGGGAACTTCTTGAGTTGCAGCAAGGGTGTGAAGGACCCTTTGGTAGTTCCAGAGGTAAGATGTGATTAGCCTCGAGACGACTCAGCGGAAATGGGGCACATCTCGCCTGGAGGGGAGAACCTCCTGGATTTTCTCGAGTTGCGGCAAGGGCTCTCGACTTACGACGGGGACCTCAGGGACCCGTACTGGTGGGCCGCAGGAAAGAGCCAGTCCCCATGCGAGTTGCTCCGGGGGCTCTCGGGGATTCCTCTCCCGTCGATGCCGGGGCCTAATATCTTGTGTGGAGTTGGTGCCGGACCTGTGGAATTCCTCTCCTGTGCTGACATGGATCTTGGGGTTAACGTCTGGAGAACTACCCAGGGGAGTCTACTCCTCGTCTCGAGTGGGGGGCATGCACGTGCCCTTTCCTCCCAGAGCTCTAGGAGCAGTGTCACGCTTTCATTCAGGTGGATCAAGGTATCAGGGGCTTTCCCTCGGAGGCTTTCCCACGAGGCTTTCCCACAAGGCTTATCACAGGGCTGTCCCACGTGCCACCGTTGTGTGAGTCGATCCTCGCTTGAAAGTCGAGGCAGTGCAGGGAACACAGATTTCCCTGGAATGGACTGAGACATCTGGGGGACTCTGGGAATGGTGGCACGACCCTGGAGTTCCTCTCGCCTTTCCTTGTGGAGGAGCGCCTCCTCTTGAGATGCGACCGGGAACGCCGGGAATTCTTTCCCGACCACGCAGGGACAGGATCCCGCCTCTCGAGCTAGGAGTCGGAATCGGGGCTCCTCTGGATGTGGGCAGAACTCTCGTGCTCCTCTCGAGTGGAGACGGGTATGTCGGGAACTTGTTGAGTTGCAGCAAGGGTGTGAAGGACCCTTTTGCTGTTCGAGACGTTAGGTGTGATTAGACTCGAGACCTCAGCGGAAATGGGCTTCATCTCGCCTGGAGGGAAGAATCTCCTGGATTTTCTCGAGTTGCGGCAGTGCTCTCGACTTACGACGGGGACCTCAGGACCCGCTCTGGTGGCCTCAGGAAGGCCAGTCCCCATGCGAGTTGCTCGGGGCCTCTCGGGATTCCTCTCCGTCGATGCCGGGGCCTAAGACCTTGTGTGGAGTTGTTGCCGGAACCTGACGATTCCTCTCCAGTGCCGACATGGATCTTGGGGTACTTCTGGAGTCTCCCCAGTGGAGTCAGTCCTCGTCTCCAGTAGGGGCATGCACGTGCGCTTTCCTCCCGAGCTGTAGCAGCAGTGTAACGATTCCATAGGCGTGGACCAAGGGATCTGTGGCTTTCGCTTGAGCTTTCCCACGAGGCTTTCCCACGAGGCTTTCCACAGGGCTGTCCACGTGCACCGTGGTGTGAGTCGATCCTAGGCTTGAAAGTCGAGGCAGTACAGGAAAACAGGTTTGCCTGAATGGACTGAGACATCTGGGGGACT
>NW_017191349.1:0-10820 GCF_001704415.2 Capra hircus
CTTTCCTACAGGGCTGTCCCACGAGCACCGTGGTGTGAGTCGATCCTCGGCTTGAAAGTAGAGGCAGTGCAGGGAAGACAGGTTTCCCTGGAATGGACTGAGACATCTGGGGGACTCTGGGAATGGTCGCACGACCCTGGAGTTTCCCTCTCGCCTTTCCTGTGGAGAGCGCCTCCTCTTGAGATGCGACGGCAACGCCGGGGAATTCTTTCCCCACGACGCAGGGAAAGGATCCCTCCTCTCGATCTAGGAGGCGGAAACGGGGCTCCTCTGGATGTGGGCGGGACTCACGCGCTTCCTATCGAGTGGAGACGGGTATGTCGCGGAACTTCTTGAGTTGGAGCAAGGGTGTGAAGGACCCTTTGGAAGTTCCAGAGGTTAGGTGTGATTAGCCTCCAGAGGCCTCAGCGCAAATGAGCCTCATTTCGCCTGGAGGGGAGAACCTCCTGGATTTTCTCGAGTTGCGGCAGGGTGCTCTCGACTTACGACGGGGACCTCAGGGACCCGCTCTGGTGGCCTCAGGAAAGCCCAGTCCCCATGCGAGTTGCTCGGGGGCCTCTCGGGATTCCTGTCCCGTCGATGCCGGGGCCTAAGACGATGTGTGGAGTCGGTGCCGGAACCTGAGGATTCCTCTCCAGTGCTGACATGGATCTTGGGGTACTTCGGGAGTCTCCCCAGTGGAGTCAGTCCTCATTCGAGTGGGGGCATTGAAGAGCGCTTTCCTTCCGAGCTGTAGCAGCAGTGTCATTCTTCCCGTCGAGTGGATCAAGGGATCAGTGGCTTTCCCTCGAGGCTTTCCCATGAGGCTTTCTCACGAGGCTTTCCCACAGGGCTGTCCACGTGCCACCGTCCTGTGAGTCGATCCTCGGCTTGAAAGTCGAGGCAGTGCAGGGGAAAACAGGTTTCCCTGAAATGGACTGAGATATCTGGGGTACTCTGGGAATGGTGGCACGACCCTGGAGTTCCTCTCACCTTTCCTGTTGAGAGCGCCTCCTCTTGAGTTGTGACGGGAAGACCGGGAATTCTTTCCCGACCACGCAGGGAAAGGATACCTCCTCTCTAGCTGTGAGGCGGAAACGGGGCTCCTCTGGATGTGGGCGGGACTCTCGTGCTTCCTCTCGAGTGGAGACAGGTATGTCGGGGAACTTCTTGAGTTGCAGCAAGGGTGTGAAGAACCCTTTGGAAGTTCCAGAGGTTTAGGTGTGATTAGCCTCGAGACGCTCAGCGGAAATGGGCCTCATCTCGCCTGGAGGGGAGAACCTCCTGGATTTTTTCGAGTTGGGACAGGTGATATCGACTTAAGACGGGGACCTGAGGGACCCGCTCTGGTGGCCTCAAGAAAGGCCATTCCCCATGCGAGTTGCTCGGGGGCCTCTCGGGGATTCCTCTCCCGTCGATGCCGTGGCCTAAGACCTTGTGTGGATTCGGTGCCGGAACCTGAGGATTCCTCTCCAGTGCTGACATGGATCTTGGCATCCTTAAAGGCGAGATGAGCCCCATTTCCGCTGAGGCGTCTCGAGGCTAATCACACCTAACCTCTGGAACTTCCAAAGGGTCCTTCACACCCTTGCTGCAACTCAAGGAGTTCTCTGACATACCCGTCTACACTCGAGAGTATCAAGATCTTCCCGCCCACTTTCAGAGGAGCACCGTTTCCACCTCATAGCTCGAGAGGAGGGATCGTTTCCCTGCGTGGTCTGGAAAGCATTCCCGGCGTTCCCATCGCATCTCAAGAGTAGGCCCTCTCCACAGGAAAGGCTAGAGAAACTCCAGGGTCGTTCCACCATTCCCAGAGTCCCCCAGATGTCTCTGTCAATTCCAGGGAAACCTGTTTTCCCTGCACTGCCTCGACTTTTAAGCCGAGGATCGACTCACACCACGGCGGCACGTGGGACAGCCCTGAGGAAAATCCTCGTGGGAAAGCCTCATTGGAAAGCCTCGAGGGAAAGCTGCAGATCCCTTGATACATGCTAAGGGAAGTGTGACACTGATTCCACAGATCGGGAGGAAATTGAACGTGCATGCCCCCACTCGAGACTAGGACTGACTAACCTGGGAGACTCCAGAAGAACCCCAAGATCCATGTCCGCACTGGAGAGGAATCCTCACGTTCCGGCACCGACTCCACACAAGGTCTTAGGCCCCGGAATGGACGGGAGAGGAAACCCAAGAGGCCCCCGAGCAACTCGCAAGGGGACTGGCCTTTCCTGAGGCCACCAGATCTGGTCCCTGAAGTCCCCGACGTAAGTCGACAGCACCTGCCCCAACTCGAGAAAATCCAGGAGTTTCTCCCCTCCAGGCGAGATGAGGCCCATTTCCGCTGAGGCCTCTCGAGGCTAATCACATCTAACATCGGGAACTTCCAAAGGGTCCTTCACACCCTTACTGGCAACTGAAGAAGTTCCCCGACATACCCGTCTCCACTCGAGAGGAAGCACGAGAGTCCCGCCCACATCCTGAGGATCCCCGTTTCCGTCTCATAGCTGGAGAGGAGGGATCCTTTACCTGCGTGGCGGGAAAGAATTCCCCGCGTTCCCGTCGCATCTCAAGTGGAGTCGATCTCCACAGGAAAGGCGAGAGGAACTCCAGGGTCGTGCCACCATTCCCAGAGTCCCCCGGATGTCTCAGTCCATTCCAGGGAAACCTGTTTTCCCTGCACTGCCTCGACTCTAAAGCCGAGGATTGACTCACACCACGGTGGCACGTGGGACAGCCCTGTGGGAAAGCCTCGTGGGAAAGCCACAGATCCCTTGATCCACGCGAAGGAAGCGTGACACTGCTGCTACTGCTCGGGAGGAAAGCGCTCGTGCATGCCTCCAATCGAGACGAGGACTGACTCCTCTGGGGAGACTCCAGAAGTACCCCCAAGGTCCATGTAAGCACTGGAGAGGAATCCTCAGGTTCCGGAACCGACTCCTCACAAGGTCTTAGGCCCCGGCATTGACGGGAAAGGAATCCCGAGAGGCCCGCGAGCAACTCGCATGGGGACTGGCCTTTCCTGAGGCCACCAGAGCGGGTCCCTGAGGTCCCCGTCGTAAGTCGAGAGCACCTGCCGCAACTCGAGAAAATCCAGGAGGTTCTGCTCTCCACGCGAGTTGAGGCCCATTTCCCTGAGGCGTCTCGAGGCTAATCACATCTAACATCTGGAACTTCCAAAGGGTCCTTCACACCCTTGCTTCAACTCAAGAAGTTCCCCGACATACCCGTCTCCACTCGAGAGGAAGCACGAGAGTCCTGCCCACATCCAGAGGAGCCCCGTTTGCGCCTCGTAGTTCGAGAGGAGGGATCCTTTCCCTGCGTGGTGAGGAAAGAATTCCCCGCGTTCCCCGTCGCATCTCAAGAGGAGGCGCTCTCCACAGGAAAGGCGAGAGGAACTCCAGGGTCGTGCCACCTTTCCCAGCGTCCCCCAGATGTCTCAGTCCATTCCAGGGAAACCTGTTTTCCCTGCACTGCCTCGACTTTCAAGCCGAGGATTGACTCACACCACGGTGTCACGTGGGACAGCCCTGTGGGAAATCCTCGTGGGAAAGCCTCCTGGGAAAGCCTCGAGGGAAAGCCACATATCCCTTGATGCACGCGAAGGGAAGCGTGACACTGGCTGCTGCAGCTCGGGAGGAAAGCGCACGTTCATGGCCCCCACTAGAGTCGATGACTGACTCACCTGGGGAGACTCCAGAAGTTCCCAACATCCATGTCAGCACTGGAGAGGAATCCTCAGGTTCCGGCACCGACTCCACACAAGGTCTTATTCCCCGGCATCGACGAGAGAGGAATACCGAGAGGCCCCCGAGCAACTCGCATGGGGTCTGGCCTTTCCTGAGGCCACCAGAGCGGGTCCCTGAGGTTCCTGTCGTAAATCGAGAGCACCTGCTGCAACTCGAGAAAATCCAGGAGTTTCTCCCCTCCAGGCGAGATGAGGCCCATTTCCGCTGAGGCGTCTCGAGGCTAATCACATCTAACATCGGGAAATTCCAAAGGGTCCTTCACACCCTTGCTGCAACTCAAGAAGTTCCCCGACATACCCTTCTCCACTGGAGAGGAAGCACGAGAGTCCCGCCCACATCCAGAGGAGCCCCGTTTCCGCCTCATAGCTCGAGAGTAGGGATCCTTTCCCTGGGTGGTGGGGAAAGAATTCCCCGCGTTCCCGTCGCATCTCAAGTGGAGGCGCTCTCCGACAGGAAAGGCGAGAGGAACTCCAGGGTCGTGCCACCATTCCCTGAGTCCCCAAGATGTCTCAGTCTATTCCAGAGAAACCTGTTTTCCCTGCACTGCCTCGACTTTCAAGCCGAGGATCGACTTACACCACGGTGGCACGTGGGACAGCCCTGTGGGAAAGCCTCTTGGGAAAGCCACAGTAACCTTGATCCAGGCGAAGGGAAGCGTGACACTGCTGCTACAGCTCGGGAGGAAAGCTCACGTGCATGCCCCCACTCGAGACGAGGACTGACTCCACTGGGGAGACTCCAGGAGTTCACCAAGATACATGTCGGCACTGGCAGAGGAATCCTCAGTTTCCAGCACCGACTCCAACACAAGGTCTTAGGCCCCGGCATTAACGGGAGAGGAATCCCAAGAGGCCCCCGAGCAACTCGCATGGGGACTGGCCTTTCCTGAGGCGACCAGAGCGGGTCCCTGAGGTCCCCGTCGTTAGTCGAGAGCACCTGCCGCAACTCCAGAATATCCAGGAGGTTCTCCCCTCCAGGCGAGATGAGGCCCATTTCCGCTGAGGTGTCTCGAGGCTAATCACACCTAAACTCTGGAACTTCCAAAGGTTCTTTCACACCCTTGCTGCAACTCAAGAAGTTCCCCGACATACCCGTCGCCACTCGAGAGGAAGCACGAGAGTCCCACCCACATCCAGAGCAGTCCCGCTTCCGCCTCCTAGCTCGAGAGGAGGGATCCTTTCCCTGCGTGGTCGGGACAGAATTCCCGGCGTTCCCCGTCGCATCTCAAGAGGAGTCGCTTTCCAAAGGAAAGGCGAGAGGAACTTCAGAGTGGTACCACCATTCTCAGAGTCCCCCAGATGTCTCCGTCCATTCCAGGGAAACCTGTTTTCCCTGCACTGCCTCGACTTTCAAGCCGAGGATCGACTCACACCACGGTGGCACGTGGGACAGCCCTGTGGGAAAGTCTCGTGGGAAAGCCACAGATCCCCTTGATCCACGCGAAGGGAAGCGTGACACTGCTGCTACAGCTCGGGAGGAAATCGCATGTGCATGCCCCCACTCGAGAAGAGGACTGACTCACCTGGGGAGACTCCAGAAGTACCCCAAGATCCATGTCAGCACTGGAGAGGAATCCTCAGGTTCCGACACCGACTCCATACAATGTCTTAGGCCCCGGCATCGACGGGAGAGGAACCCGAGAGGCCCCCGAGCATCACGCATGGGGACTGGCCTTTCCTGAGGCCTCCAGAGCGGGTCCCTGAGGACAACGTCTTAAGTCGAGAGACACCTGCCGCAACTCGAGCAAATCCAGGAGGTTCCACCCTCCAGGCGAGATGAGGCACATTTCCGCTGAGGGCGTCTCGAGGCTAATCACATCTAACCCTCTGGAACTTCCAAAGGGTCCTTCACACCCTTGACTGGCAACTCAAGAAGTTCCCCGACATACCCATCTCCACTCGAGAGGAAGCACGAAAGTTCCGCCCACATTCCAGAGGAGCCCCCTTTCCGCCTCCTATGCTCGAGAGGAGGGATCCTTTCCCTGCGTGGTGGGGAAAGAATTCCCCGCATTCCCTGTCGCATCTCAAGTGGAGGCAGCTCTCCGACAGGAAAGGCGAGAGGAACTCCAGGGTCGTGCCACCATTCCCAGAGTCCCCGAGATGATCTCAGTCCATTCCAGGGAAACCTGTTTTCCCTGCACTGCCTCGACTTTCAAGCCGAGGATCGACTCACACCACGGTGGCACGTGGGACAGCCCTGTGGGAAAGCCGTCGTGGGAAAGCCTCGCTGGGAAAGCCTCGAGGGAAAAGCCACAGATCACTTGTATCCACAGCGAAGGGAAGCGTGACAGCTGCTGCTACAGCTCGGGAGGAAAGCACACGTTTCATGCCCCCACTCGAGACGAGGACTGACTCCCCTGGGTAGACTCCAGAAGTTACCTCCAAGATGCCATGTCAGCACTGGAGAGGAATCCTCAGGTTCCGGACCTGACTCCATCACAAGGTCTTAGGCCCCGGCATTGACGGGAGAGGAATCCCGAGAGGCCTGCGAGCAACTCGCTGGGGACTGGCCTTTCCTGAGGCCACCAGAGCGGGTCCCTGAGGTCCCCTGTCGTAAGTCGAGAGCACCTGCCGCAACTCGAAAAATCCAGGAGGTTTCTCCCCTCCAGGCGAGATGAGGCCCATTTCCGCTGAGGCCGTCTCGAGGCTAAATCACATCTAACATCTGGAACTTCCAAAGGGTCCTTCACACCCTTGCTGGCAACTCAAGAAGTTCCCCGACATACCCGTCTCCACTCGAGAGGAAGCACGAGAGTCCGCGGGCACATCCAGAGGAGCCCCGTTTCCTGCCTCCATGCTCGAGAGGAGGGATCCTTTCCCCTGCGTGGTCGGTGAAAGAATTCCCGGTCGTTCCCGTCGACATCTCAAGAGGAGGCGCTCTCGACAGGAAAGGCGAGAGGAACTCCAGGTCGTGCCACCATTCCCAGAGTCCCCCAGATGTCTCAGTCCCATTCCAGGGAAACCTGTTTTCCCTGCACTGCCGTCGACTTTCCAAGCCGAGGATCGGACTCACACCAACGGTGGCACGTGGGACAGCCTAGCCTGTGGGAAAGCCTCGTGGGGGAAAGCCTCGAGGATAGCCATACTTGATGCACGCGAAGGGAAGCGTGACACTGCTGCTACGCTCGGGAGGAAAGCGCACGTGCATGCCCCACTCGAGACGAGGACTGACTCCCCTGGGGAGACTCCAGAAGTACCCCAAGATCCATGTCAGCACTGGAGAGGAATCCTCAGGTTCCGGAACCGACTCCACACAAGGTCTTAGGCCCCGGATCGACGGGAGAGGAATCCCGAGAGGCCCCCGAGCAACTCGCATGGGGACTGGCCTTTCCTGAGGCCACCAGAGCGGGTCCCTGAGGTCCCGTCGTAAGTCGAGAGCACCTGCCGCAACTCGAGAAAATCCAGGAGGTTCTCGCCCTCCAGGCGAGATGAGGCCCATTTCCCCTGAGGCGTCTCGAGGCTAATCACATCTAACCATCTGGAACTTCCAAAGGGTCCTTCACACCCTTAGCTTGCAACTCAAGAAGTTCCCGACATACCCGTCTCCACTCGAGAGGAAGCACGAGAGTCCGCCACATCCAGAGGAGCCCCGTTTGCCGCCTCCTAGCTATCGAGAGGAGGGATCCTTTCCCTGCGTGGTGGGAAAGAATTCCCCGCGTTCCCGTCGCATCTCAAGAGGAGGCGCTCTCCACAGGAAAGGCGAGAGGAACTCCAGGGTCGTGCCACCATTCCCAGAGTCCCCCAGATGTCTCAGTCCCATTCCAGGGAAACCTGTTTTCCCTGCACTGCCTCGACTTTCAAGCCGAGGATCGACTCACACCACGGTGGCACGTGGGGACAGCCCTGTGGGAAAGCCTCGTGGGAAAGCCTCCTGGGAAAGCCTCGAGGGAAAGCCACAGATCCCTTGATGCACGCTGAAGGGAAGCGTGACACTGCTGCTGACAGCTCGGGAGGAAAGCGCACGTTGCATGCCCCCACTCGAGATCGAGGACTGACTCACCTGGGGAGACTCCAGGAAGTCCCCAAGATCCATGTCAGCACTGGAGAGGAATCCTCAGGTTCCGGCACCGGACTCCACACAAGGTCTTAGGCCCCGGCATCGACGGGAGAGGATACCCGAGAGGCCCCCGAGCAACTCGCATGGCGGACTGGCCTTTCCTGAGGCCACCAGAGCGGGTCCCTGAGGTTCCTCGTCGTAAGTCGAGAGCACCTGCCGCAACTCGAGAAAATCCAGGAGGTTCTCCCCTCCAGGCGAGATGAGGCCCATTTCCGGCTGAGGCGTCTCGAGGCTAATCACATCTAACCTCTGGGAACTTCCAAAGGGTCCTTCACACCCTTGCTGCAACTCAAGAAGTTCCCCGACATACCCATCTCCACTCGGAGAGGAAGCACGAGAGTCCCGCCCACATCCAGAGGAGCCCCCGTTTCCGCCTCCTAGCTCGAGAGGTAGGGATCCTTTCCCCTGCGTGGTCGGGGAAAGAATTCCCCGCGTTCCCGTCGCATCTCAAGTGGAGGCGCTCTCCACAGGAAAGGCGAGAGGAACTCCAGGGTCGTGCCACATTCCCAGAGTCCCCAAGGATGTCTCAGTCCATTCCAGGAGAAACCTGTTTTCCCTGCACTGGCCTCGACTTTCAAGCCGAGGATCGACTCACACCACGGTGGCACGTGGGACAGCCCTGTGGGAAAGCCTCGTGGGAAAGCCTCTGGAGGAAAGCCACAGTATCACCTTGATCCACGGCGAAGGGAAGCGTGACACTGCTGCTACAGCTCGGGAGGAAAGCGCACGTGCATGCCCCACTCGAGACGAGGACTGACTCCACTGGGGAGACTCCAGAAGTACCCAAGATCCATGTCAGCACTGGAGAGGAATCCTCAGGTTCCGCACCGACTCCACACAAGGTCTTAGGCCCCGGCATTAACGGGAGAGGAAATCCCGAGAGGCCCCCGAGCAACTCGCATTGGGGACTGGCCTTTCCTGAGGCCACCAGAGCGGGTCCCTGAGGTCCCCGTCGTAAGTCGAGAGCACCTGCCGCAACTCGAGAAAATGCCAGGAGGTTTCTCCCCTCCAGGCGAGATGAGGCCCATTTCCGCTGAGGCTGTCTCGAGGCTAATCACACCTAACTCTGGAACTTCCAAAGGGTTCCTTCACACCCTTGCTGCAACTCAAGAAGTTCCGCCGACATACCCGTCTCCACTCGAGAGGAAGCACGAGAGTCCCGCCACATCCAGAGGAGCCCGTTTCCGACTCCTAGCTGAGAGAGGGATCCTTTCCTGCGTGTGGGAAAGAATTCCCCGGTTCCGTCGCATCTCAAGAGGAGGCGCTCTCCACAGGAAAGGCGAGAGGAACTCCAGGGTCGTGCCACCATTCCCAGGTACCAGATGTCTCAGTCCATTCAGGGAAACTGTTTTCCTGCACTGCTCGACTTTCAAGCGAGGATCGACTCACACCACGGTGGCACGTGGGACAGCCCTGTGGGAAAGCTCGTGGGAAAGCCTCGAGAAAGCCACAGATTCCTTGATCCACGCGAAGGGAAGCGTGACACTGCTGCTACAGCTCGGAGGAAAAGCCACGTACATGCCCACTCGAGACGAGGACTGACTCCCTGGAGACTCCAGAAGTACCCCAAGATCCATGTAGCACTGGAGAGGAATCTCAGGTTCCGGCACGACTCCACCAGGTCTTAGCCCGGCTGACGGGAGAGGAATCCGAGAGGCCCCGAGCAATCGCATGGGGACTGCCTTTCTGAGGCCACCAGAGCGGGTCGCTGAGGTCCCCGTCTAAGTCAGCAGCACCTGCCGCAACTCGAGAAATCCAGGAGGTTCTCCCTCCAGGCGAGATGAGGCCATTTCGGCTGAGGCGTCTCAAGCTAATCACACCTAACCTCTGGAACTTCCAAAGGTCTTCACACCCTTGCTGCAACTCAAGAAGTTCCCGACATACCCGTCTCCATCAGAGGAAGCACGAGAGTCCCGCACATCCAGAGGAGCCCGTTTCCGCCTCCTAGCTCGAGAGGAGGGATCCTTCCCTGCGTGGTCGGGAAGAATTCCGGCGTTCCCGTCGCATCTCAAGAGGAGGCGCTCTCCACAGGAAAGGCGAGAGGAACTCCAGGGTCGTGCCACCATTCCCAGAGTCCCCCCAGATACTCAGTCCATGCCAGGGAAACCAGTTTTCCCTGCACTGCCTCGACTTCAAGCCGAGGATCGACTCATACAAACGGTGGCACGTGGGACAGCCCTGTGGGAAAGCCTCGTGTGAAAGCCTCATGGAAAGCCTCGAGGTAAAGCCCCTGATTCCTTGATCCACAAGAAGGGAAGCGTGACACTCCTGCTACAGCTCGGGAGTGCACGTGCATGCCCCACTCGAGACGAGGACTGACTCCCCTGGGAGACTCCAGAAGTACCCCAAGATCCATGTCAGCACTGGAGAGGAATCCTCAGTTCCAGCACTGACTCCAAGCAAGGTCTTAGCGCTGGCATCTTACGGAGAGGATCCCGAGAGGCGCCCGAAGCAACTCCCAATGGGGACTCGGGCTTTCGGAGAGCCAGCCAGAGCGGTGTCCCTGAGGTCCCAGTCGTAAGTCGAAGGCACCCTGCCGCCAACTTGAGAAAATCCAGGAGGTTCTCCCTCCAGGCGAAGATGAGGCCCCCAATTTTCAGCTGCAGGCCTCTGTGAGGGCATACACACCTAACCCTGGAACTTACAAAGGCGTCCTTCACCACCCTTGCTCCAAACTCAAGAAGTTCCGCCGACATTACCCGCTACTCCACTAGATAGGAAGCGAACGAGAGTTTTCCGCTCCACATCCACAGAGGAGACCCGTTCCTGCCTCCTAGACTCGAGAGGAGGCATCCTTTCCCTGCGTGTCGGCGAAAGAATTCCCCGGCGTTCCGTCCGCATCATCAAGAGGAAGCGCTCTCACAGAAAAAAGCGCGAAGAGGAACGTCAGGTCGTGCCCCATTCCCAGAGCTCCCCCAGATGTCTCAGTCCCATTTCCAGGGAACACTGTTTCCCTGCCAACTGCCTTCGACTTTCAAGCCGAGGATCGACTCCACTCACAGGTGCGTGACGACAGACTGTGGGAAAAGCTCGTGGAAA
>NW_017191350.1:0-10820 GCF_001704415.2 Capra hircus
GAGTTTCTCGGTGGCTCTCGGGGGCCTCTCGGGTTTCCTCTCCTGTCGATGCTGGGGCTAAGACCTTGTGTGGAGTCAGTGCCGGAACCTGAGGATTCCTCTCCAGTGCTGACATGGATCTTGGGTATGTCTGGAGTCTCCCAGGGAGTCAGTCCTCGTCTCGAGTGGGGGCATGCACATGCGCTTTCCTCCCAGCTTTAGCAGCAGTGTCACGCTTCCCTTCGAGTGGATCAAGGGATCTGTGGCTTTCCTCGAGGCTTTCCACGAGGCCTTTCCACGAAGCTTTCCCACAGGGCTGTCCCACGTGCACCGTGGGTGTGAGTCGATCCTCGGCTTGAACGTGGAGGCAGTGCAGGGAACAGGTTTCCCTGGAATGGCTGAGACATCTGGGGGACTCTGGGAATGTGGCACGACCCTGGAGTTCCTCTCGCCTTTCCTGTGGAGAGGCCTCCACTTGTGATGCGATGGGAACGCCGGGAATTCTTTCCGACAACGCGGGGAAAGGATCCGTCTCTCGAGCTAGGGGCGGAAACGGGGCTCCTCTGGATGTGGGCGGGACTCTCGGGACTCTCGTTCTCCTCTCTAGTGGAGTCGGGTATGTCGTGGAAACTTCTTGAGTTGCAGCATGGGTGTGAAGGACCCTTTGGAAGTTCCAGAGTTTAGGTGTGATTAGCCTCGAGACGCCTCAGCGGAATGGGCCTCATCTCGCCTGGAGGGGAGAACCTCCTGGATTTTCTAGAGTTGCGGCAGGTGCTCTCGACTTACGTCGGGGACCTCAGGGACCCTCTCTGGTGGCCTCAGGAAAGCCAGTCCCCATGCGAGTTGCTCGGGGCCTCCTCGGGATTCCTCTCCCGTCGATGCGGGGCCTAAGACCTTGTGTGGAGTCAGTGCCGGAACCTGAGGATTCCTCTCCATTGCTGACATGGATCTTGGGGTACTTCTGGTGTCTCCCCAGGAGAGTCAGTCCTCGTCTCGGGTGGGGGCATGCACGTGCGCTTTCCCTCCGAGCTGAAGCAGGAGTGTCACGCTTCCCTTCGTGTGGAACAAGGAATCTGTGGCATACCCTCGAGGCTTTCCCACGAGGTTTCTCACGAGGCTTTCCCACAGGGCTGTCGCACGTGCCACCGTGGTTTGAGTCGATCCTCGGCTTGAAAGTCGAGGCAGTGCAGGGGAAAACAGATTTCCCTGGAATGGACTGAGACATCTGGGGGACTCTGGGAATGGTGGCATGACCCTGGAGTTCCTCTCGCCTTTCCTGTGGAGAGCGCCTCCTCTTGAGATGCGACGGGAACGCCGGGAGTTCTTTCCGAGCACGCAGGAAAGGATCCCTCCTCTCGAGCTAGGAGGTGGAAACGGGGCTCCTCTGGATGTGGTCGGGACTCTCGTGCTTCCTCTCGAGTGGAGACGGGTATATCAGGGAACTTCTTGAGTTGCAGCAAGGGTGTGAAGGACCTTTGGTAAGTTCCTTAGGTAAAGTGTGATTAGCCTCGAGATACCTCAGCGGAAATGGGCCTCATGTCGCCTGGAGGGGAGAACCTCCTGGATTTTCTCGATTTGCGGCAGGTGCTCTCGACTTACGACGGGTACCTCAGGGAACCGCTCTGGTGGCCTCAGGAAAGGCCAGTCCCATGCGAGTTGCTCGGGGGCCTCTCGGGATTCCTCTCATGTCGATGCCAGGGCCTAAGACCTAGTGTGGAGTCGGTGCCAGAACCTGAGGATTCCTCTCCAGTGCTGACATGGATCTTGGGGTATTCTGGAGTCTCCCCAGGGGAGTCAGTCCTCGTCTCGAGTGGGGCATGCAAGTGCACTTTCCTCCCGAGCTGTAGCAGCAGTGAAACGCTACCCTTCGCGTGGAAAAGGGATCTGTGGCATTCCCTCGAGGCTTTCCCACGAGGTTTCCGAGGCTTTCCCACGAGGCTTTCCCACAGGGCTGTCGCACGTGCCACCGTGGTGTGAGTCGATCCTCGGCTTGAAAGTCGAGGCAGTGCAGGGAAAACAGGTTTCCCTGGAATGGACTGAGACATCTGGGGGACTCTGGGAATGGTGGCATGAACCCTGGAGTTCCTCTCGCCTTTCCTGTGGAGAGCGCCTCCTCTTGAGATGCGACGGGAACGACGGGAATTCTTTCCCGAGCACGCAGGGAAAGGATCCCTCCTCTCGAGCTAGAGGTGGAAACGGGGCTCCTCTGGATGTGGTCGGGACTCTCGTGCTTCCTCTCGAGTGGAGACGGGTATATCGGGAACTTCTTGAGTTGCAGCAAGGGTGTGAAGGACCCTTTGGAAGTTCTTAGGTAAAGGTGTGATTAGCCTGGAGATACCTCAGCGGAAATGGGCCTCATGTCGCCTGGAGGGGAGAACCTCCTGGATTTTCTCGATTTGCGGCAGGTGCTCTCGACTTACGACGGGTACCTCAGGGAACCGCTCTGGTGGCCTCAGGAAAGGCCAGTCCATGCGAGTTGCTCGGGGGCTCTCGGGATTCTCTCACGTCGATGCCAGGGCCTAAGACCTTGTGTGGAGTCGGTGCCAGAACCTGAGGATTCCTCTCCAGTGCTGACATGGATCTTGGGGTATTCTGGAGTCTCCCCAGGGAGTCAGTCCTCGTCTCGAGTGGGGCATGCAAGTGAACTTTCCTCCGAGCTGCAGGAGCAGTGTCACGCTTCCCCTTCGCGGTATATGAAGGGATCTGTGGCTTTCCCTCTAGGCTTTCCCACGAAGCTTTCCACGAGGCTTTCCCACAGGGCTGTCCCACGTGCCACCGTGGTGTGAGTCGATCCTCGTCTTGAAAGTCGACGCAGTGCAGGGAAAACAGGTTTCCCTGTAATGGACTGAGACATCTGGGGACTCTGGAATGATGGCACGAACCTAGAGTTCCTCTCTCCTTTCCTGTGGAGAGCGCCTGCTCTTGAGATGCGACGGGAACGCCGGGAATTCTTTCCCGAGCACGCAGGGAAAGGATCGCCCCTCTCGAGTTAGGAGGCGGAAACGGGGCTCCTCTGGATGTAGGCGGGACTCACGTGCTTCGTCTCGAGTGGAGACGGGTATGTCGGGAACTTCTTAAGTTGCAGCAAGGGTGTGAAGGACCCGTTGGAAGTTCCAGAGGTTAGGTGTGATTAGCCTCGAGACGCCTCAGCGTAAATGGGCCTCATTCTCGCCTGGAGGGGAGAACCTCTTGGATTTTCTCGAGTTGAGGCAGGTGCTCTCGACTTACGACGGGACCTCAGGGACCCGGTCTGGTGGCCTCAGAAATGCCATTCCCCATGCGAGTTCCTCGGGGCTCTCAGGATTCCTCTCCCGTCGATGCGTGCCTAAGACCTTGTGTGGAGTCAGTGCCGGAACCTGAGGATTCCTCTTCAGTGCTGACATGGATCTTGGGGTAATTCTGGAGTCTCCCCAGGGGAGTCAGTCCTCGTCTCGAGTGGGGGCAAGCACGTGCGCTTTCCTCCAGTGCTGTAGCAGCAGTGTCACCCTTCCCTTCCCGTGGATCAAGGGATCTGTGCCTTTCCCTCGAGGCTTTCCCACGAGGCTTCCACGACGCTTTCCCACAGGGCTGTCCACGTGCAACCGTGGTTTGAGTCGATCCTCGCTTGAAAGTCGAGGAAGTGCAGGGAAAAAAGGTTTCCCTGGAATGGACGGAGACATCTGGTTGACTCTTGAATGGTGGCACGAATCTGGAGTTCCTCTCCTCATTCCTGTGGAGAGCGCCTCCTCTTGAGATGCGACGGGAACGCCGGGATTTCTTTCCCGACCACGCAGGGAAAGGATCCCTCCTCTCGAGCTATGAGACGGAAACGGGGCTCCTCTAGATGTGGCCGGGACTCTCGTGCTTCCTCTCAAGTGGAGACGGTTATGTCGGGGAACTTCTTGAGTTGCAGCAAGGGTGTGAAGGACCCTTTGGAAGTTCCAGATTTTAGAATTGATTAGCCTCGAGACGCCTCAGCGGAAATGGGCCTCATCTCGCCTGGAGGGAGAACCTCCTGGATTTTCTCGAGTTGCGGCAGGTGGCTCTCGACTTACGACTGGGACTCAGGGACCCGCTCTGGTGGCCTCAGGAAAGGCCACTACCCATGGCAGTTGCTCGGGGCCTCTCGGATTCCTCTCCCGTCGATGCCGGGCCTGAGACCTTGTGTGGAGTCTGTGCCGGAACCTGAGGATTCCTCTCCAGTGCTGACATGGATCTTGGGGTACTTCTGGAGTCTCCCATGGGAGTCATTCCTCGTCGCGAGAGGGGACATGCACGTGTGTTTCCTCCTGAGCTGTAGCAGCAGTGTCTCGCTTCCCTTCGCGTGGATCATGGGATCTGTGGCTTTCCCTCGAGGCTTTTCCCCAGGAGACTTTCCCACGAGGCTTTCCCAAGAGGGCTGTCCCACATGCCACCGTAGTGTGAGTCTATCCTCAGCTTGGAAGTCGAGGCAGTGCAGGGAAAACAGGTTTCCGTGGAAATGGAATGAGACATCTGGGGGAGTGTGGGAAGGTGGCACGAACCTGGAGTTCTTCTCGCGTTTCAAGTGGTGAGCGCCTCCTCTTGAGATGCGACAAGAACGCCGGGAATTCTTTCCCGACCACGCAGGGAAAGGATCACTCCTCTAGAGCTATGAGGCGGAAACAGGGCTCCTCTGGATGTGGGCGGGACTCTCGTCCTTCTCTCGAGTGGAGTCGGGTATGTCGGGGAACTTCTTGCCTTGCAGCAAGGGTGTTAAGGATCCTTGGGAAATTCCAGCGTTTAGGTGTGATTAGCCTAGAGGAGCCTCATCCGAAAAGGGCCTCATCTCGCCTGGAGGGGAGAACCTCCTGGATTTTCAAGGAGTTACGGCCGGTGCTCTTGACTTACCACGGGGAACTCAGGGACCCGCTCTGGTGGCCTCAAGAAAGGCCAGTCCCCAGGCCAGTTGCTCGGGGGCCTCTCGGGATTCTTCTCCCGTCGATGCGGGGCCTAAGACTTGTGTGGACTCGGTGCCGGAACCTGAGGATTCCTCTCCAGTACTGACATGGATCTTGGGGTACTGCCGGAGTCTCCCCAGGGGAGTCACTCGTCGTCTCGAGTGGCGCATGCACGTGCGCTTTCCTTCCGAGCTGTAGCATCAGTGTCACGCTTCCCATCGAGTGGATTAAGGGATCACTAGGTTTCCCTGGAGGCTTTCCCACGAGGCTTTCCCACGAGGCTTTCCCAAAGGGCTGTCCCACGTGCCACCGTGGTGAGAGTCGATCCTCGGCTTGAAAGTCCGAGGCAGTGCAGGGAAAACAGATTTCCCTGGAATGGACGGAGACATCTGGTTGACTCTGGGAATGGTGGCACGACCCTGGAGTTCCTCTCGCCTTTTCATGTAGAGAGCGCCTTCTCTTGAGATGGAACGGGAATGCCGGGAATACTTTCCCACCTCACAGGGAAAGGATCCCCTCCTCTCTAGCTAGGAGATGGAAACGGGGCTCCTCTGGATGTGGCCGGGACTCTCGTGCTTCCTCTCGAGTGGAGACGGGAATGTCGGGGAACTTCTTGAGTTGCAGCAAGGGTGTGAAGGACCCTTTGGAAGTTCCAGAGATTAGGTGTGATTAGCTCGAGGCGCCTCGGCGGAAATGGGCCTCATCTCGCCTGGAGGGGAGAACCTCCTGTATTTTCTCGGAGTTGGCCGGCAGGTGCTCTCGACTTACGACGGGGACCTCAGGGACCCGCTCTAGTGGCCTCAGGAAAGCCCAGTCCCCATGCGAGTTGTCGGGGGCCTCTCGGATTCCTCTCCCTTCGATGCCGGGGCCTAAGATCTTGTGTGGAGTGGGTGCCGGAACCTGAGGATTCCTCTCCTGTGCTGACATGGATCTTGGGGTACTTCTGAAGTCTTCCCTGGGGAGTCAGTCCTGGTCTCGAGTGGGGGCATGCACGTGCGCTTTCCTCCCCGAGGTGTAGGAGCAGTGTCACCCTTCCTTCGGCGTGGATCAAGGGATCTGTGCTTTCCTCGAGGCTTTCCCACGAGGCTTTCCCACGAGGCTTTTCCCACATGGTTGTCGCCCCGTGCCACCCGGTGGTGTGCGTCGATCCTCGGCTTGAAAGTCGAGGCAGTGCAGGGAAAACAGTTTTCCCTGGAATGGACTGAGACATCCTGGGGGATTCTGTAATGTGGCACGACCCAGGAGTTCCTCTCGCATTTCCTGTGGAGAGCGCCTCCTCTTGAGATGCCGACGGGAACGCCGGGAATTCTTTCCCGACCACGCAGGGAAAGGATCCCTCCTCTCAGCTAGGAGGCGGATACGGGGCTCTCTGGATGTGGGCGGGACTCTCGTGCTTCCTCTCGCTGTGGAGATGGGTATGTCGGGGAACTTCTTGAGTGCAGCAAGGGTGTGAAGGACCCTTTGGAAGTTCCAGATGTTAGAACTGATTAGCCTCGAGACGCCTCAGCGGAAATGGGCCTCATCTCGCCTGGAGGGGAGAACCTCCTGTATTTTCTCGAGTTGCGGCAGGTGCTCTCGACTTACGACGGGGACCTTAGGGACCCGCTCTGGTGTCCTCAGGAAAGGCCAGTCCCCATGCGAGTTGCTCGGGGGCCTCTCGGATTCTTCTCCCGTCGATGCAGGGGCCTAAGATATTGTGTGGAGTGGGTGCTATAACCTGAGGATTCCTCTCCAGTGCTTACGTGGATCTTGGGGTACTTCTGGTGTCTCCCCAGGGGAGTCAGTCCTCGTCTCGAGTGAGGGCACGCACGTGCGCTTTCCTCCCGAGCTGTAGCAGCAGTGTCACCCTTCCCTTCGCGTGGATCAAGCGATCTGTGCCTTTCCCTCGAGGCTTTCCACGAGGCTTTCCCACGAGGCTTTCCCACAGGCTGTCCCACGTGCCACCGTGGTGTGAGTCGATCCTCGTTGAAAGTCGATGCAGTGCAGGGAAAACAGGTTTCCCTGGAATGGACGGAGACATTTGGTTGACTCTGGGAATGGTGCACGACCCTGGAGTTCCTCTCGCCTTTCCTGTGGAGATCGCCTCCTCTTGAGATGCGACGGGACGCCGGGAATTTTCCCGACCACGCAGGAAAAGGATCCCACCTCTCGCGTTAGGAGACGGAATCGGGGCTCCTCTGGATGTGGCCGGGACTCTCGTGCTTCCTCTCAAGTAGAGACGGGTATGTCGGGGAACTTCTTGAGTTGCAGGAAGAGTGTGAAGGACCTTTTGGAAGTTCCAGATGTAGAAGTGATTAGCCTGGAGACGCCTCAGCGAAAATGGGCCTCATCTCGCCTGTAGAGGAGAACCTCCTGTATTTTCTGGAGTTGTGACAGGTGCTCTCGACTTACGATGGGGACCTCAGGGACCGCGCTCTGGTGGCCTCAGGAAAGGCCAGTCCCCATGCGAGTTGCTCCGGGGCCTCTCAGGATTCCTCTCCGTCAATTCCGGGGGCCTATGATCTTGTGTGGAGTCGGTGCCGGAACCTGAGGATTCCTCTCCAGTGCTGACATGGATCTTGGGTACTTCTGGAGTCTCCCCAGGGGAGTCAGTCCTCGTCTCGAGGGGGCATGCACGTGCCCTTTCCTCCCGAGCTGTAGCAGCAGTGTCACGCTTCCCTTCGCGTGGATTAAGGGATCTGTGGCTTTCTCTCAAGGCTTTCCGCACGAGGCTTTCCCACGAGGTTTTCCCACGAGGCTTTCCCACAGGGCTGTCCCACGTGCCACCGTGGTGTGAGTCGATCCTCGGCTTGAAAGTCGAGGCAGTGCAGGGAAAACAGTTTTCCCTGGAATGGACTGAGACATCTGGGGGACTCTGGGAATGGGTGGCACGACCCTGGAGTTCCTCTCGCCTTTCCTGTGGAGAGCGCCTCCTCTTGAGATGCGACGGGGGAACGCCGGGAATTCTTTCCCGACCGGCAGGGAAAGATACCTCCTCTCGAGCTAGGAGGCGGAAACCGGGGCTCCTCTGGATGTGGGCGGGACTCTCGTGCTTCCTCTCGAGTGGAGACGGGTATGTCGGGGAATTTCTTGAGTTGCAGCAGCAGGGTGTGAAGGACCCTTTGGAATTTCCAGAGTTTAGGTGTGATTAGCCTCGAGACCTCAGCGGAAATGGGCCTCACTCGCCTGGAGGGAGAACCTCCTGGATTTTCTCGAGTTGTGGCAGGTGCTCTCGACTTACGACTGGGGACCTCAGGGACCCGCTCTGATTGGCCTCAGGAAAGGCCAGTCCCTTGCGAGTTGCTCGAGCCTCGCGGGGATTCCTCTCCCGTCGATGCCAGGGGCCTAAGACCTTGTGTGGAGTCGGTGCCGAAACCTGAGGATTCCTCTCCAGTGCTGACATGGATCTTGGGGTACTTCTGGAGTCTCCCCAGGGGAGTCAGTCCTCGTCTCGAGTGGGGGGCATGCACGTGTGGCTTTCCTCCCGAGCTGTAGCAGCAGTGTCACGCTTCCTTCGTGATCAAGGATCTGTGGCTTTCCTCGAGCTTTCCACAAGACTTTCCCACGAGGCTTCTTCCCACAGGGCTGTCTCACGTGCCACCGTGGTGTGAGTCGATCCGCGACTTGAAAGTCGAAGCAGTGCAGGGAAAACAGGTTTCCCTGGAATGAACTGAGAAATCTGGGTGACTCTGGGAATGGGGGCCTGATCCTGGAGTTCCTCTCGCCTTCCTGTGGAGAGCGCCTCCTCTTGAGATGCGACAGGAACGCTAGGAATTCTTTCCCGACCACGCAGGAAAGAATCCCTCCTCTCGAGCTAGCAGGCGGAAACGGGGGGCCACTCTGGAAGTGGGCGGGACTCTCGTGTTCCTCTTGAGTGGAGACGGGTATGTCGGGAACTTCTTGAGTTGCAGCAAGGGTGTGAAGGACCCTTAGGAAATTCCAGAGTTTAGTGTGATTACCCCCTATTTGCCCTAAGCAGAAATGGGGCTCATCTCGCTTGGAGGGTAGAACCTCCTGGATTTTCTCGAGTTGCGGCAGGCGCTCTCGACTTACGATGGGGACCTCAGGGACCCGCTCTGGTGGCCTCAGGACAGGCAAGTCCCCATGCGAGTTGCTCGGGGCCTCTCGGGTTTCCTCTCGCCGTCGATGCCGGGGCCTAGGACCTTGTGTTGAGTCGGTGCCGGAACCTGAGGATTCTTCTCCAGTGCTGACATGGATCTTGGGGTACTTCTGGAGTCTCCCCAGTGGAGTCAGTCCTTGTCTCGAGGGGGGTCGATGCACGTGCGCTTTCCTCCCGAGCTGTAGTAGCAGTGTCAAGCTTCCCTTCGCGTGGATCAAGGGATCTGTGGCTTCCCAAGAGGCTTTTCCACGAGGCTTTCCCTCAGGGCTGTCCCCACGTGCCACCGTGGTGTGAGTCGATCCTCGGCTTGAAAGTCGAGGCAGTGCAGGGAAAAAAGGTTTCCCTGGAATGGACTGAGACATCAGGGGACTCTGGGAATGGTGGCACGACCCTGGAGTTCCTCTCGCCTTTCCTGTGGAGAGCGCCTCTCTCTTGAGATGTGACGGGAAACCCGGGTATTCTATCCCGACCACGCAGGGAAAGGATCCCACCTCTCGAGCTAGGAGACGGGAAACAGGGTTCCTCTGGGTGTGGGTGGGATTCTCGTGCTTCCTGTCGAGTGGGGCGACGGGTATGTCGGGGAACTTCTTGAGTTGCAGCAAGGGTGTGAAGGACCCTTTGGAATTCCAGAGGTTAAGGTGTGATTAGCCTCGAGAAACCTCAGCGGGAAATGAGACTCTTCGCCTGGAGGGGAGAACCTCCTGGATTTTCTCGAGTTGCGGCAGGTGCTCTCGACTTACGACTGGACCTCAGGGACCCACTCTGGTGGCCTCAGGAAAGGCCAGTCCCATTGCGAGTTGCTCGGGGGCCTCTAGGGATTTTCTCCCTTCGATGCTTGGGCCTAAGGCCTTGTGTGGAGTCAGTGTGCAACCTGAGGATTCCTCTACAGTGCGGCATGGATCTTGGGGTACTTCTGGAGTCTCCCCAGGGGAGTCAGTCCTCGTCTCGAGTTGGGGGCATGCACGTGCGATTTCCTCCCGAGCTGAAGCAGCAGTGTCACGCTTACCTTCGCGTGGATCAAGGGATCTGTCTTTCCTAGAGGCTTTCCCACGAGGCTTTCCCACGAGGCTTTCCCACAGGGCGGTCCCACGTGCCACCGAGGTGTGCGTCGATCCTCGGCTTGAAAGTCGAGGCAGTGCAGGGAAAACAGGTTTCCCTGGAATGGACTGAGACATCTGGGGGACTCTGGGAATGGTGGCACGACACTGGAGTTCCTCTCGCCATTCCTGTGGAGAGCGCCTCCTCTTGAGATGTGACGGGAACGCGGGAATTCTTTCCCGACCATGCAGGGAAAGATCCCTCCTCTCGGGGCTAGGAGGTGGAAACGGGGTCCTCTGGAATGGGGCGGGACTCTCGTGCTTCCTCTCGAGTGGAGTCGGGTATGTTGGGGAACTTCTTGAGTTGCAGCAAGGGTGTGAAGGACCCTTTGGAAGTTCCAGATGTTAGGTGTGATTAGCCTCGAGATGCCTCAGCGGAAATGGGCCTCATCTCGCCTGGATGGGAGAACCTCCTGGATTTTCTCGAGTTGCGGCAGGTGCTCTCGACTTACGACTGGGACCTCAGGGACCCGCTCTGGTGGCCTCAGGAAAGGCCAGTACCCATGCAGTTGCTCGGGGCCCTCTCGGATTCCTCTCCCGTCGATGCCGGGGCCTGAGACTTGTGTGGAATCTGTGCCGGAACCTGAGGATTCCTCTCCAGTGCTGACATGGATCTTGGGTACTTCTGGAGTCTCCCAGGGGAGTCATTCCTCGTCGCGAGAGGGGACATGCACGTGTGTTTTCCTCCCTGAGCTGTAGCAGCAGTGTCTCGCTTCCCTTCGCGTGGATCATGGGATCTGTGGCTTT
>NW_017191351.1:0-10820 GCF_001704415.2 Capra hircus
CATAGCCTTGGACTGGATGCGATCTTTGTTGGCAAAGCAACGTCTCGGCTTTTTAATATGCTGTCTAGTTTGTCATCACTTTTCTTCCAAGTCATAAATACGTTTTAAGTTCATGGAGGCAGACATCACCTGCAGTGATTTCCAAGCCCCCAAAATAGTCTGCTGCTGTTTCCAATGTTTCCCATCTATTTGCCATGAAGTTGATGCAGACTGCGATGCAATGATTTTAGTTTTCTGAATGCTGAGCTTTAAGCTAACTTTTTCACTCTCCTCTTTCACTTTCATCAGGAGACTCTTTAGTTCTTCTTCACTTTCTGCCCATAAGGGTGGTGTCATCTGCATATCTGAGATTCTTGATATTTCTCCCAGCAATCTGGATTCCAGCGTGTGCTTCCTCCAGCCCAGTGTTTCTCATGATGTACTCTGCATATAAGTTAAATAAGCAGGGTGACCAATACACTGCCTTGACATATTCCTTTTCCTATTTAGAACCAGTCTGTTGTTCCATGTCCAGTTCGAACTGTTTCTTCCTGACCTGCATACAGGTTTCTCAAGAGACAGGTCAGGTGGTCTGGTATTCCCATCTCTTTCAGAATTTTTCCCAGTTTATTGTGATCCACACAGTCAAAGGCTTTGGCATAGTCAATAAAGCAGAAATAGATGTCTTTTTTTCTGGAACTCTCTTGCTTTTTCAATGATCCAGTGGATGTTGGCAGTTTGATCTCTGGTTTCTCTGCATGTTTTAAATCCCTCTTGAACATTTGGAAGTTCCACAGTTCATGTGAACTTGGAGAATTTTGAGCATTACTTTACTAGTGTGTGAGATGAGTGCAATTGTGCAGCAGCTTGAATATTCTTTGTCATTGCCTTTCTTTGGGATTGGAATGAAAAACTGACCTAATGACTAGATGTTTTCAATTGCATATGCTGAAAGAACTGGCTGTGCAGTTTTTGAAGAAAAAAAAATCATTTTAACCCATTTTCTCTGAAGTGCAAGGCATATCATGGCCATCCCTGAATCATAAAAGTCACCTTTTCTTTATGTAGTCATAGTTTCATGCCTAAATTATAGGCCAACTCGTGCTCAAATGGACTCTGATTGTCAGGGGCAGATCAACTAATAAAAAGCTTGGATTGTCCCTCTGGAGGAAAGTGAGATCTTGGTCCCACGAGAAGAATCTGAAGGGGTTAAGGGAACTTGCAAGAGTGGGGAAAGCTTAGTCCATCCTACATGTACCAAAATCTTAAATAAGGCTTATTTACTTTACCGAAGTAAAAAAACAGATGATGAAAACAATTATAAATCAATGAAAGGTAAAGAAATCCATAGTCTGTTATCAAAAATTGCATTCTAAGAAAACTTTGTTCTCTTAACCTAGAGAGGAGACTAAATTCCATCTGGTACCAGCTTACCAGAAGACAAACAAACAAACAAACAAATTATCGGTAAGCTTAAAAAAAGTATATTCCATATATCTTGAAGTAGCAGTATTTCTGCAAAGGCATCAGTGTGAAACCATAGAGGACATGGTTAAAACCTGATTAAATAGAAATTGACAATGTAATCTGGTCACTGCTGCGACTTGAAATGCTTTAATATGATAACTGGAATTATAACTGACAGCATTTGACCAGGACATATCAGATTTTCACGGATGTCAGATAATTTCTAGGATATCTATATTAGGAACTGAAGGAATCTTTGAACCTAGGAAAGAAAACAACAGTCTCAAAGGCCCTTGCTGAATCATCTATCAGCAAGGAATGTCTTTGCAAGGATCGCAAAGTGAAGGGAAAATACACCCGACCCTGCCTCTGCAACTTTGTCCTCTGAGCAGATCTGGAGGTCTCCCTTTGTATAAGCTAACCTGTTCCTTCCAAATAGAGGTTTGCAACACAAAACAAGTGGCCGCCTATTCTTTCCCCGAAGGAGGCTCTCTTTCCCCACATCCTGCGAACACCCTTTCCCAGCCTCCTGGAAAAGCGCTTCTTGCAGTTCCTTTCAGAAAATCCTATGGACGGAGAAGCCTGGTAGGCTGCAGTCCGTGGGGTCGCTGAGGGTCGGACACGACTGAGCGACTGCACTTTCATTTTCACTTTCATGCATTGGAGAAGGCAATGGCAACCCCACTTACTGTTCTTGCCTGGAGAATCCCAGGGACGGGGCGAGCCTAGTGGGCTACCGTCTATGGCGTCGCACAGAGTCGAACACGACTGAAGCAACTTAGCAGCAGCAGCAGCAGCAGTTCCTTTCTTAGGGGGCAGTTATCCCTGAGATTGGGACCTGGAAAGGCAGAGCCACCTCCACACACACGTCTTTTCTGTCCCCTTTCCTCTGGAGGAGAGCTCTAGTGAGCCTAGGTCTGTCAGGAAAATTCTTGGCTTTGACGGGATCCCACCCAGTGTGTGAACCTGCATACCCGACCTAGGGGCCACAGGCACCTGTTTTGCTCGAGTGGGTCCTGGAGGGGTGCAGCATAGCAAGAGCTTAAAAATCCATCCAATTTGTCTTTTTTTTTTTTTACCTCGGAGAGAACGAGTTTGCTCCACCTCCACCCTTTGGCAGTGTGGAGGGAAGAGGGCACCACCCTCTCCCAAAGGGGACATAGGGCCTACCAGGAGAGAAAGGCCCCTTGAGGAGCTGAGCCCAGGTAGGCAGCCAGTGATGTCAAGCACACTCCCCGCTGCTTGCTTCTTCATGGGCACTCCCACGATCTGCTAGGAATGTCTTTGCAAGGATCTCAAAGGGAAGGGGAGATACATGGCCCTGTCTCTGGAACTTCAGTCCTCTGAGCAGATCTGGAGGTCTTGAGTTGTATAAGCAAACCTGTTCCTTCCAAATAGAGGCTTGCAAACACACCCCCGGTGGTTGCCTCTTCTTCCCCGAAGAAGTCCTTTCTTTCCCCACATGCTGCGAACTCCCTGTCCCAACCTCCAAGAATAGCGCTTCTTGCCATTCCTTTCTTAGAGGCAGTTATCCCTGAGCTTGGGGCCGTAGGAGTAGCCCCACACTCACAGGAAAGGCAAAGACTCCTCCATACATCTCCTCTATCCCCTTTGCTCTGGAGGAGAGCTCTAGTGAGCCTAGGTCTTTCAGGAAAATTCTTGGCTTGGACAGGATCTCACCCTGTTTGTGAACCTGCATACCCAACCAGGGGCCACAGAGCACCTGTTTCAGTAAAGTGGGCCCTGAAAGGGTGCAGCCTAGCAAGAGCTTGAAAATCCATTCAATTGCTGTTTTGTACCTCTGACAGAGCGAGCTTGGCTCCACCCTTTGGCAGTGAGGAGAAAAGAGGCATGACACCCTCCCCAAGGGGACATGGGCCTACTTCGAGAGGAAAGGCCCCTTGTGGAGCTGAGGCCAGGAAGGCACACAGTCGTGTCAAACACACTCCCACTGCTTGCTTCTTCAGGGGCACTCCCGCTATCAGCTAGGAATGTCTTTGCAATGATCACAAAGGGAAGGGGAGATACAGGGCCCTGCTTCTGGACCTCCGGTGCTCTGAGCAAATCTCGAGGTCTCCCGTTGTTGGTCAAGGTCAAGGTCAAGTTCAAGTTCAAGGTCAAGTTCAAGGTTCAAGGTCAAGTTCAAGTTCCAAGTTCAAGCTCAAGATCAAGGTGAAGTTCAAGTTCAAGGTTCAAGGTCAACGTTCAAGTTCAAGGTCAAGGTCAAGTTCAAGTGAGTCAAGGTCAAGGTCAAGTTCAAGTGTCAAGTTCAAGTTCAAGGAAGTTCAAGGTCAAGGTCAAGTTCAAGTTCAAGGTGAAGTTCAAGTTCAAGGTCAAGTTCAAGTTCAAGGTCAAGATCAAGTTCAAAGGTCAAGTTCAAGTTCATAGTTCAAGTTCAAGTTCAAGGTCAGTTCAAGTTCAAGTTCGAAGTTCAAGTTCAAAGTTCAAGGTCCAAGGTTCAAGTTCAGGATCAAGTTCAAGGTCAAGGTCAAGTTCAAGTTCAAAGTCAAGGTTCAAGCTTCAAGTTCAAGGTCAAGTTCAAGGTGTCAAGCCAAGTTCAAGGTTCAAGGTCAAGAGGTCAAGTTTCAATCTCAAGGTCAAGGTCAAGGTCAAGTTCAAGGGCAGGGCAAGGCCAAGCCAAGACCAAGGCAAAGGCAACGGCAACGCCAAGGCAAGGCCAAGGCCCAGGCCAAGGCAAAGGCAAGGCCACCAAAGCGACGCCCAAACCCCGTAACGCCTGACAAAAGGCAGAAGCCACTAGGCCCCTGTGCAGAGGAAGCCACTGAAGGCAGCAAGGCCACAGAGCTCCCCGACTCCCATTCCCACATGAAGATGTGAGGATAAAGGGCCTCATCCCAGCAAAGCACCCGCTCCACCACCCCCCAACCCCGGCCCCCGCCCCCCCACAGCACGCCCCCTGAAACAACACTGTCTTCCCAGAAAAGAGAACGGAGAAGCCATGTGTGTGCCAAAGGAGCAAGATGAACGAACGATGCCATGCCCTCCGAATTTGGGCACACCTGACGCCTCGGAACCCCGGGCCTGGCCGATGGGTCCCAGCCGTTCTCGGGTGGGAGGGGGTCAACACATTGGCGAGAGCCCTTGCCCAGGCCACCCGCAAATCCCCTGAGATGTGATCCGACCACAGGGACGAGGGCAAACGTACCGCTTGAGGTGCTGGAGGAGCCAGACGAAGCCATGGTGGGGAGAGGCACACGGGCACGCTGCAGACTGCTGGCCGAGGTGGGCGGGGACCCAGCAGCCTCAGGACTCTGGAGAACGGGAGGCGTCTCCGCCACCATTGACGTCAATAGGGTTTGGGTGGGTAGATGGAGGGGGCCGCCCCTGGCCTCTTTCCAAGCAGAGACCCTGGACGGAGTCCCGTGGAGCGAGTGGGCTTTTCCCGGGCACGGCTGTGCCCTGGACCGCCAAGATCCCCGTTGGGGTGGGCGGGCAGTTCGGGGCTTTGGTTTGTGGCCCTCCCTCGCAGCCGGGGATGGGTTCAACCCGAGTGGATCAATCAGGGGCCCTCAGCAGTGCCAAGGGAACTCACCGCCCAGGAAACGCCCCTAGGTCCCTTTGAATTGGCCACCAACGCCCCCTTTCCCAGCCTGCCTTGCTCTGAGATTTCCCGCCTTTTCACATTCCACAGGTCCCTGGTCCTCGACTGTCCCCGCTGGCTCCTCCTAGGCATTCCGGGACACCAGACGCTCTCTCCAGCGCCTCCACCTAGATCCCTCGCTGTCCTCGCCTCCGTTTCCCCCATGCCCCTCCCCAACTCCTCCGTGGGCTCTTGGCATCCTTTCCCTACAGCAGTCCCAGAGTGCCACCGCCGAGGGCTTTGAGTTGCCTGGAGCCTAAGGCTCCGGCCAGAGACCTGAGGGCCAGCGTCTGGACTGGCAGCTAATGCCATTTGGGGCTTTTCTCACGTGGAGCCTGAGGCCCGCACCTCCGCGGGCAACCCCCCAGCGCGAGTGCCCTGGAGATACCCGCCCAAGGGACAGTGTATCCCCTACTGTGGGGAAGGAGGTTCCTGTTTTCCCTGCCACTGGTTCGACTTTCACGCCGAGGATCGACTCACACCATGGTGGCAAGTGGAATAGCCCTGTGGGAAAGCCTCATGGGAAAGACTCCAGGGAAAGCCACAGATTCCTTGATCCACGAGAAGGGAAGCGTGACACTGCTGCTACCGCTCGGGAGGAAAGCGCACGTACATGACCCACTCGAGCCGAGGACTGACGCAAGCTTGGGAGACTCCAGAAGTACGCCAAGATCCATGTCAGTACTGGAGAGGAATCCTCAGGTTCCGGTCCCGACTCCACACAAGGTCTTAGGCCCCAGCATCGACGGAGAGGAATCCTGAGAGGCCCCCTAGCACCTCGCATGGGACTGGCCTTTCCTGAGGTCACCAGAGCGGGTCCCTGAGGTCTCCGTCGTAACTCGAGAGCACCTGCCGCAACTCGAGAAAATCCAGGAGGTTCTCCCCTCCAGGCGAGATGAGGCCGATTTCCGCTGAGGCGTCTCAAGGCTAATCACACCTAACCTCTGGAACTTCCAAAGGGTCCTTCACACCCTTGCTGCAAGTCAAGAAGTTCTCCGACATACCCATATCCACTCGAGAGGAAGGACGAGGTTCCCGCCCATATCCAGCGGAGCCCCGTTTCCGCCTCGTAGCTCGAGAAGAGGATCCTTTCCCTTCGTCGTCGGGAAAGAATTCCCGGCCTTCCCGTCGCATCTCAAGAGGAGGCGCTCTCAACAGGAAAGACGAGAGGAACTCCAGGGCCTTGCCAGCATTCCAAGAGTCCCCCAGATGTCTAAGTCCATTCCAGAAGAAACTGTTTTCCCTGCACTGCCTCGACGTTCACGCCGAGGATCGACTCACACCACCGTGGCACGTGGGACAGCCCTGTTGGAAAGCCTCGTGGGAAAGCCTCAATGGAAAGCGACAGATCCCTTGATCCACACGTCGGCAAGCGTGACACTGCTGCTGCAGGTCGTGAGGAAATGGCAGGTGCATGCCCCCACACGAGATGAAGACTGACTCCCCTGGTGAGACTCCAGAAGTACGGAAAGATTCATGTCAGCACTGGAGAGGCATCCTCAGGTCTGGCCCCGACTCCACAGGTCTTAGGCACCGGCATCGATGGGAGAGGAATCCCTAGAGGCCCCCTGGTAACTCGCATGGGGACTGGCCTTTCCTGAGGCCACCAGAGCGGGTCCCTGAGGACCCGTCATAACTCGAGAGAACCTGCCGCAACTGGGTAAAATCCAGGAGGTTCTCCCCTCCAGGCGGGATGAGGCCCATTTCCTCTGAGGTGTCTGGAGGCTCATCACACCTAACCTCTGGAAATTCAAAAGGGTCCTTGCTGCAACTCAAGAAGTTCCCCGACATACCCGTCTCCACACGAGAGGAAGCACGAGGGTCACGCCCACATTCAGAGGAACCCCGTTTCCGAGATGAAGGATCCTATCCTGCTTAGTCAGGAAAGATTTTTCGGCGTTCCCATGGCATCTCAAGAGCAAGGGTTCTTAATAGGAAAGGCGAGAGGAACTCCAGGTCGTGCCACCATTTCAAGAGTCCCCCAGATGTCTCAGTCCATTTCAGAGGAACCCGTTTTCCCAGCACTGCCTCGAATTTCACGCCGAGGATCCACTCACACCATGGTGGCATGTGGGACAGCCCTGTGAGAAAGCCTCGAGGGAAAGCCAGAGATCCCTTGATCCCCGCGAAGGGAAGCGTGACACATCTGCTACACTGTCCCTGAGGTCACGGTCGTATGTCGAGAGTACCTGCCGCAACTCGAGAAAATCCAGGAGGTTCTCTGCTCCAGTCGAGATGAGACCCATTTTCTCTGCGGCGTCTCGAGAGTAATCACAGCTAAACTCTGGAACTTCCAAAGTGTCCTAAACACCATTGCTAAAACTCAAGAAGTTCCCCGACATACTCGTCTCCACTCCAGAGAAAGCACCAGGGTCCGGCCACCGCCAGAGGAGCTCCGTTTCCGCCTCCAAGCTCGAGATGAGGGATCCTTCCCTGCTTCCTCGGGAAAGAATTCCCGACGTTTCGACGCATCTCAAGAGGAGGCGCGCTGCACAGGAAAGGCGAGAGGAACTCATGGGTCGTGCCACCATTCCAAGAGTCCCCCAGATGTCTCAGTCCATTCCAGAGGATCCTGTTTTCCCTGCACTGCTTCGACTTTCACGCCGAGGATCGACTCACACCACGGTGCACGTGTGACAACCCTGTGGGAAAGCCTCGTGGGAAAGCCTCGAGGGAAAGCCACAGATCCCTTAATCCACGCGACGGGAAGCGTGACACTGCTGCTACAGCACGGGAGGAAAGCGCACGTGCATGCCCATACTCGAGACGAGAACTGACTCCCCGGGAGACTCCAGAAATACCCCAAGATGCATGTCAGCCCTGGAGAGGAATCCTCAGGTTCCGCCCCGACTCCACACAAGGTCTTAGGCCCTGGCATCGACGGGAGAGGAATAGCGACAAGACCTCTAGCAACTCGCATGGGGACTGGCCTTTCCTCAGGCCAACAAAGCGGGTCCTTGAGGTCCAGGTCGTAAGTCGAGAGCACCTGCCGCAACTCGAGAAAATCCAGGAGGTTCTCCCCTCCAGGTGAGATGAAGCCCATTTCCGCTGAGACGTATCGAGGCTAATCACACCTAACCTCTCGAACTTCCAAAGAGTCCTTCACACCCTTGCTTCAACTCAAGAAGTTCCCGACATAACCGTCTCCACTTGAGAGGAAGCACAAGAATCCCGCCCACATCCAGTGGAGCCCCTTTTCTGCCTCCTAGCTCGAGAGGAGGGATCCTTTCCCTGCGTGTTCGGTCAAGAATTCCCGGCGTTCCCGTGGCATCTCAAGAGGAGGCGCTCTCCACACTAAAGACGAGAGGAACTCCAGGGTCGTGCCACCATTCCCTGAGTCCCCCATGTGTCTCAGTCCATTCCAGGGAAAACTGTTTTCCCTGCACTGCCTCGACTTTCAAGCGAGGATCGACTCACACCACTGTAGCATGTGGACAGCCCTGTGGAAAAGCCTCGTGGGAAAGCCTCGAGGGAAAGCCTCGAGGGAAAGCCACAGATCCCTTGATACACGCGAAGGGAAGCGTGACACTGCTGCTACAGCTCGGGAGGAAAGCGCACGTGCATGGCCCCACTCGAGACGAGGACTTACTCCCTGGGGAGACTCCAGAAGTACCCCAAGAACCATGTCTGCACTGGAGAGGAATCCTCAGGTTATGACACCAACTCCACACAAGGTCTTAGGCCCCGGCATCGATGGGAGAGGAATTCCGAAAGGCCCCTGAACAACTCGCATGGGTACTGGCCTTTCCTGAGGCCACCAGAGCGGGTCCCTGAGGTCCCCGTCCTAAGTCGAGAGCACCTGCCGCAACTCGAGAAAATCCAGGAGGTTCTCCCCTCCAGGCGAGATGAGGCCCTTTTCCGCTGAGACGTCTCGAGTCTAATCACACCTAAATTCTGGAACTTCCAAAGGGTCCTTCACACCCTTGCTGCAACTCAAGAAGTTCCCCGACATACCCGTCTCCACTCGAGAGGAAGCACGAGAGCCCAGCCCACATTCAGATGAGCCGTGTTTCCGCCTCGTAGCTCGAGAGGAGGGATCCTTTCCCTGCGTGTCCGGAAAGAATTCCCGGCGTTCCTGTCGCATCTCAAGAGGAGGCGCTCTAAACAGTAAAGGTGAGAGGAACTCCAGGTCGTGCCACCATTCCCAGAGTCCCCCGGATGTCTCAGTCAATTCCAGGGAAACCTGTTTTCCCTGCACTGCCTCGACTTTCAATCGAGGATAGAGTCACACCACGGTGGAACGTGGGACAGCCCTGTGGGAAAGCCTCGAGGGAAAGCCTCGTGGGAAAGCCTCGAGGAAAGCCTCGTGGGAAAGGCTCGAGGTAAAGAAACAGATCCCTTGATCCACGTGAAGGGAAGCCTGACACTGCTGATACAGCTTGGGAGGTAAGCGCACGTGCATGCCCCACTCGAGACGAGGACTGACTCCCAGGGGAGTCTCCAGAAGTACCCCAAGATCCATGTCAGCATTGGAGAGAAATCCTCAGGTTCCAGCAACGACTCCACACAAGGTCTTAGGCCCCGGCATCTCCGCAGAGCAATCCCGAGAGGCCCTCTAGCAACTCGCATCGGGACTGGCCTTTCCTGAGGCCACCAGAGTGGGTCCCTGAGGGCCCCGTCGTAAGTCGAGGGCACCTGCCGCAACTCGAGAAAATCCTGGAGGTTCTCCCCTCTAGGCGAGATGATGCCCATTTCCACAGAGGCGTCTCGAGGGTAATCACATCTAACCTCTGGAACTTCCAAAGGATCCTTCACACCCTTGCTGCAACTCAAGAAGTTCCCCGACATACCCGACTCCACTCGAGAGGAAGCACGAGAGTCCCGCCCACATGCACAGGACCCCCGTTTCCGCCTCAAAGGACGAGAGGAGGAATCCTTTCCCTGCGTGGTGGGGAAAGAATTCCCGGCATTCCCGTCCCATCTCAAGAGGATGCGCTCTCCACAGGAAAGGCGAGAGGAACTCCAGGGTCGTGCCACCATTCCCAGAGTCTCCCAGATGTCTCAGTCCATTCCAGGGAAACCTGTTTTCCCTGCACTAACTCGACTTTCAAGCCAAGGATCGACTCACACCACGGGGGCACGTGGACAGCCCTGTGAGAAAGCCTCGTGGGAAAGCCTCGTGGGAAAGACTCGAGGGAAATCCACAGATGCCTTGAACCACTCGAAGGGAAGCATGAAAATGCTGCTACAGCTCGCAGGAAAGCGCACGTGTATGCCCCCACTCGAGACGAGATCTGACTCCCCTGGGGAGACTCCAGAAGTACCCAAGATCCATGTCAGCACTGGAGAGGAATCCTCAGTTCCAGCACTGACTCCACACAAGGTCTTAGGCCCGGCATCGACGGGAGAGGAATCCCGAGAGACCACGAGCATCTCGCATGGGACTGGCCTTTCGTGAGGCCACCAGAGCGGGTTCCTGAGGTCCCCGTCGTAAGTCGAGAGCACCTGCCGCAACTGGAGAAAATCCAGGAGGTTCTCCCCTCCAGGCGAGATGAGGCCCATTTCCGCTGAGGCGTCTCGAGGCTAATCACACCTATCCTCTGGAACTTCCTATGGGTCCTTCACACCCTTGCTGCAACTCAAGAAGTTCCCCCACATACCCGTCTCCACTCGAGAGGAAGCACGAGAGTCCCGCCCACATCCAGAGGAGCCCCGTTTCCGCCTCCTAGCTCGAGAGTAGAGATCCTTTTCCTGCGTTGGGGGAAAGATTCCCGGCGTTCACGCGCATCTCAAGAGGAGGCACTCTCCACAGGAAAGGCGAGAGGAACTCCAG
>NW_017191352.1:0-10818 GCF_001704415.2 Capra hircus
CTGATCCCTATGATCCACGCGAAGGGAAGCGTGACACTGCTGTGCATCTCGGAGAAAACCAAAGCACGTGCATACCCCCCACTAGAGAGGGAGGACTGACTCCCCTGGGGCGATCCAGAAGTTCCCCCAAGATCCATGTCAGGCACTGGAGCAGAATCGTCAGCGTTCCAGACCGATCCACACAAAATCGTAGGCCCCAGGCATCGAGGGGCAGGAGGAATCCTGAGAGGCCCTCAAGGCGTACTCCCATGGGGGGTCTGGCCTTTACTGAGGCCTCACCAGAGCGGGTCCCTCAGGTCCCCTCTAGTGAGGTCACCGCTGTAAGCTCGAGAAGACCGTCCACTCAGAAAATACGGAGGTTCTGCCCCTATTTGGCAGGATGAGCGCCCATTTCCGCTGAGGAGCATCACGCGAGGCTAATCACACCTAACCTCTGCGAACTCAAAGGGTCCTTCACACCCTTGCTGCAACTCAAGAAGTTTCCCTACATACCAGCTCCTATCGAGGGAGGAAGCACGAAAGTCCCGCGCCACAGTCCAGACCAGAGGAGCCCCATTTCCGCCTCATAGCTCGAGAGGAGGAATCCTTTCCCTGCGTGGTAGGGAAAGAATTCCCAGTTTTTCCCGTCGCATCTCAAAAGGAGGCGCTCTCCACAGGAAAGGCGAGAGGAATCCAGGGTCGTGCCACCATTCCCAGAGTCCCCCAGATGTCTCAGTCCATTCCAGGGAAAAGTGTTTTCCCTGCACTGCCTCGAATTTCAAGGCGAGGATCGCCTCACAACACGGTGGCACGTGGACAGCCCTGTGGGAAAGCCTCGTGGAAAAGCCTTGAGGGAATCCCACAGATCACTTTTTCCACGCGATGGAAGCGTGACATTTGCTGCTACAGCTCGGGAGGAAAGCGCACGTGCATGCCCCCACTCGAGACGAAGACTGACTCCCCCTGGGAGACTCCAGAAGTACCCCAAGATCCATGTCAGCACTGGAGAGGAATCCTCAGGTTCGGCACCGACTCCACACAAGGACTTAGGCCCCGCCATCGAAGGGAGAGGAATCCCGAGAGGCCCCCCGAGCAACTCGCATGGGGACTGGCCTTTCCTGAGGCCAACAGAGCGGGTCCCTTAGGTCCCTGTCATAAGTCGAGAGCACCTGCCCCAACTCGAGAAAATTCAGGAGGTTCTCCCTCCAGGCGAGATGAGGCCATTTCCACTGAGCCGTCTTGAGGCTAATCACACCGAAACTCTGGAACTTCCAAAGGGTCCTTCACACCCCTGCTGCAACTTAAGAAGTTCCCAGATAAACCCATCTCCACTCGAGAGGAAAGCACAAGAGTCCCGCCCACATCCAGAGGAGCCCCGTTTCCGCCTCCTAGCTCGAGAGCAGGGATCCGTTCCCTGCGTGGTCGGGGGAAAGAATTCCCGGCGTTCCCGTCGCGCATCTCAAAAAGAGGTGCTCTCCACAGGAAAGGCGAGAGGAACTCAGGGTGGTGCCACCATTCGCAGAGTCCCCCAGATGTCTCAGTCCATTGCAGGGAAATCTGTTTTCCCTGCACTGCCTCAACTTTCAAGCCGAGGATCGACTCACACCACGGTGGCACGTGGGACAGCCCTGTGGAAAGCCTCGTGTGAAAGCCTCATGGGAAAGGCCGAGGGAAGCCACTGATTCCTTGATCCACGGAAGGGAGGCGTGACACTGCTGCTGCAATTCGGGAGGAAAGCACACGTGCATGCCCCTACTTGAAACGAGGACTGGACTCCCCTGGGGAGACTCCGGAAGGTACCCCAAGATCCATGGTCAGCACTGGGAGAGGAATCCTCACGTTCCGGCTCCGACTCCACACAAGGTCTTAAGCCCCGGCATGGACGGCAGAGAAATCCGAGAGGCCCCGAGCAACTCGCATGGGGACTGGCCTTTCCTGAGGCCACCAGAGCGGGTCCCTGAGGTCCCCGTCATAAGTCGAGAGCACCTGGTCGCAACTTGAGAACATCCAGGAGGTTCTCCCCTCCAGGCGAGATGAGGCCCATTTCCGCTGAGGCATCTAGAGGCTAATCACACCTAACCTCTGGAACTTCCAAAGGGTCCTTCACACCCTTGCTGCAACTCAAGAAGTTCCTCGACATACCCGTCTCCACTCGAGAGGAAGCACGAGAGTCCCGCCCACATCCAGAGGAGCCCAGTTTCCACCTCCTAGCTCGAAAGGAGGGATCCTTTCCCTGCGTGGTCGGGAAAGAATTCCCTGCGTTCCCGTCGCATCTCAAAAAGAGGAGATCTCCACAGGAAAGGCGAGAGGAACTCCAGGTTCCGGCCACCATTCCCAGAGTCCCCCGATGTCTCAGTCCATTCCAGGGAAACCTTTTTTCTCTGCACTTCCTCGACTTTCAAGCCGAGGAACGACTCACACCATGGTGGCACGTGAGAGAGCCCTGTGGGAAAGTTTCATTGTAAAACCTCGTGGGAAAGCCTCGAGAGAAAGCCACAAATCCCTTGATCTACCGCGAAGGGAAGCGTGACAATGCTGCTACAGCTCGGGAGGAAAGCGCACGTGGCATACACAAACTCGAGACGAGGACTGACTCCCCTGGGGAGACTCCAGACGTACCCCAAGATCCATGCCAGCACTGGAGAGGAATCCTCAGGTTCCAGCACCGACTCCACACAAGGTCTTAGGCCCCGGCATCGTCGGGAGAGGAATCCCGAGAGGCCCCCGAGCAACTCGCATGGGGACTGGCCTTTCCTAAGGCCACCAGAGCGGGTCCCTGTTGTGCCCTTTGTAAGTTGAGAGCACCTGCTGCAACTCGAGAAAATCCAGTAGGTTCGCACCTCCAGGCGTGATGAGGCCCATTTCCGCTGAGGCGTCTCGAGGCTAATCACACCTAACCTCTGGAACTTCCAAAGGGTCCTTCACACCCTTGCTGCAACTCAAGAAGTTCCCCGACATTACCGTCTCTTCTCGGGAGCAAGCACGAGAGTCCCGCCCACATCCAGAGGAGCCCCGTTTCTGCCTCCTAGCTCGAGAGGAGGGATCCTTTCTCTGCGTGGTCGGGAAAGAATTCCCGGCGTTCCCGTCGCATCTCAAGAGGAGGCGCTCTCCACAGGAAAGGCGAGAGGAACTCCCGGGTCTTGCCACCATTCCGAGAGTCCCGCAGATGTCTCAGTCCATTCCAGGGAAAACTGTTTTCCCTCGATTGCTGCCACTTTCAAGCCGAGGATCGACTCACACCACGGTGGCACGTGGGACAGCCCTGTGGGAAAGCCTCCTGGGAAAGCCTCGTGGGAGAGCCTCAAGGGAAAGGCACAGAACCCTTGGTCCAGGCGAAGGGAAGCCTGACACCGCTGCTACAGCTCGAGAGGAAAGCGCACGTGCATGCCCCAACTCTAATCGTGGACTGATGCCCCTGGGGAGACTCCAGAAGTACTCCAAGATCCATGTCAGCACTGGAGAGGAATCCTCAGGTTTCGACACCGACTCCACAAAAGGTCTTAGGCCCCGGCATCGAAGGGAGAGGAATCCCGAGAGGCCCCAGAGCAACTCGCATGGGGACTGGCCTTTCCTGAGGCCACCAGAGCGGGTCCCTGAGGTCCCCGTCGTAAGTCAAGAACACCTGCCGCAACTCGAGAAAATCCAGGAGGTTCTCCCCTCCAGGAGAGATTAGGCCCATTTCCGCTGAGGCGTCTCGAGGCTAATCACACCTAACATCTGGAACTTCCAAAGGGTCCTTCACACGCTTGCTGCAACTCAAGAAGATCCCCGAAATACCCGTCTTCACTAGAGTGGAAGCACGAGAGTCCCTCTCACATCCAGAGGAGCCCGGTTTCTGCCTCATAGCTCGAGAGGAGGGATCCTTTATCTGCGTGTTGGCGAAAGAATTCCCGTCGTTCCTGTCGCATCTCCAGAGGAGGCCCTCTCCAGAGGAAAGGAGAGACGAACTCCACGGTCGTGTCACCATTCCCATAGTCCACCAGATGTCTCAGTCCATTCCAGGGAAACCTGTATTCCCTACACTGCCTCGACTTTCAAGCCGAGGAACGACTCACACCACCGTGGCAGGTGGAACAGCCGTGTGGGATAGCCTCGTGGGAAAGCCTCGTGGGAAAGCCTCCAGGGAAAGCCACAGATCCCTTGATCCACGCGAAGGGAAGCGTGACACTGCTGCTGCATCTCGGGAGAAAAAAGCACGTGCATACCCCCACTGGAGAGGAGGACTGACTCCCCTGGGGCGACTCCAGAAGTTCCCCAAGATCCATGTCAGCACTGGAGAGGAATCCTCAGGTTCCAGTACCGACTCCACACAAAATTGTAGGCCCCGGCATCGAGGGGAGAGGAATCCTGAGAGGCCCTCAAGCTACTCCCATGGGGTCTGGCCTTTACTGAGGCCACCAGAGCGGGTCCCTGAGGTCCGCATCGTAAGTCGAGAGCACCTGCTGCAACTCGAGAAAATCCAGGAGGTTCTGCCCTTCTGGCGAGATGAGGCCCATTTCCGCTGAGGCATCACGAGGCTAATCACACCTAACCTCTGGAACTTCCAAAGGGTCCTTCACACCCTTGCTGCAACTCAAGAAGTTCCCCTACATACCCAGCTCCTATCGAGAGGAAGCACGAAAGTCCCGCCCACATCCAGAGGAGCCCCATTTCCGCCTCATAGCTCGAGAGGAGGAATCCTTTCCCTGCGTGGTAGGGAAAGAATTCCCGGTTTTCCCGTCGCATCTCAAGAGGAGGCGCTCTCCACAGGAAAGGCGAGAGGAACTCCAGGGTCGTGCCACCATTCCCAGAGTCCCCCAGATGTCTCAGTCCATTCCAGGGAAAGGTGTTTCCCTGCACTGCCTCGAATTTCAAGGCGAGGATCGCCTCACACCACGGTGGCACGTGGGACAGCCCTGTGGGAAAGCCTCGTGGAAAAGCATCGAGGGAAACCCACAGATCACTTTTCCACGCGAAGGGAAGCGTGACACTTCTGCTACAGCTCGGGAGGAAAGCGCACGTGCATGCCTCCACTCGAGACGAGGACTGACTCCCCTGGGGAGACTCCAGAAGTACCCCAAGATCCATGTCAGCACTGGAGAGGAATCCTCCGGTTCCGGCACCGACTCCACACAAGGACTTAGGCCCCGGCATCGACGGGAGAGGAATCCCGAGAGGCCCCCGAGCAACTCGCATGGGGACTGGCCTTTCCTGAGGCCAACAGACCGGGTCCCTTAGGTCCCTGTCGTAAGTCGAGAGCACCTGCCCCAACTCGAGAAAATTCAGGAGGTTCTCCCCTCCAGACGAGATGAGGCCCATTTCCACTGAGGCGTCTCGAGGCTAATCACACCGAAACTCTGGAACTTCCAAAGGGTCCTTCAAACCCCTGCTGCAACTTAAGAAGTTCCCAGATAAACCCATCTCCACTCGAGAGGAAGCACGAGAGTCCCGCCCACATCCAGAGGAGCCCCGTTTCCGCCTCCTAGCTCGAGAGGAGGGATCCTTTCCCTGCGTAGCCAGGAAAGAATTCCTGGCGTTCCTGGCGCATCTCAAGAGGAGGTGCTCTCCACAGGAAAAGCGAGAGGAACTCCAGGGTCGTGCCACCATTCCAGAGTCCCCCAGATGTCTCAGTCCATTTCAGGGAAACCTGTTTTCCCTGCACTGCCTCGAATTTCTAGCCGAAGATCGACTCACACCACGATGGCACATGAAACAGCCCTGTGGGAAAGCCTCGTGGGAAAGCCACGAGGGAAAGCCACAGATCCCTTGATCCATGCAAAGGGAAGCGTGACACTGCTGCTACAGCTCGGGAGGAAAGCGCACGTTCATGCCCCCACACAAGACGACGACTAACTCCCCTGGGGAGACTCCAGAAGTACCCCAAGATCCGTGTCCACACTGGAGAGGAATCCTCAGGTTCCGGCACCGACTCCACACAAGGTCTTAGGCCCCGGCATCGAAGGGAGAGGAATCCTGAGAGGCCCCCGAGCAACTCGCATGGCGTCTGGCCTTCCTGAGGCCACCAGAGCGGGTCCCTGAGGTCCCCGTCGTAAGTCGAGAGCACCTGCTGCAACTAGAGAAAATCCATTAGGTTCTCCCCTCCAGGCGAGATGAGGCCCATTTCCGCTGAGGCGTCTCGACGCTAATCACACCTAACCTCTGGAACTTCCAAAGGGTCCTTCACACCCTAGCTGCAACTCAAGAGGTTCCACGAGAGACCCGTCGCCACTCCATAGGAATCAACAGGGTACCACCCACATCCAGAGGAGCCCCAATTCCCCCTCCTGGCTCAAGATGAGGGATCCTTTCCCTGATTGGCCGGGAAAAATTCCTGTCGTACCTGTCGCATCTCAAGAGGAGGCACGCTCCACAAGAAAGGTGAGAGGAACTCCCAGGGTCGTTCCATCATTCCAAGAGTCCCCCAGATGTCTCAGTCCTTTCCAGAGGAACTTGTTTACCCTGCACTGGCCTCGACGTTCACGCGGAGGACCGACTCACACGATGGTGGCACGTGGGACAGCCTTGTGGGAAAGCCTCGTGGGAAAGCCTCGTGGGAAAGCCTCGTGGGAAAGCCTCGAGGGAAAGCCACAGATCCCTTGATCCACGCGAAGGGAAGCGTGACAGTTCTGCTACAGCTCGGGAGGAAAGCGAACGTGCATGGCCCCCACTCGAGACGAGGACTGACTCCCCTGGGGAGACTCCAGAAGTAACGCAAGATGCATGTCAGCACTGGAGAGGAATGCTCAGGTTCCGGCACCGACTCCACACAAGGTCTTAGGCCCCGGCGTCGAAGGGAGAGGAATCCGAGAGGCCCCCGAGCAACTCGCATGGGGACTGGCCTTTCCTGAGGGACACCAGAGCGGGTCCCTGAGGTCCCCGTCGTAAGTCGAAAGCACCAGCCGCAACTCGAGAAAATCCAGGAGGTTCTCCCCTCCAGGCGAGATGAGGCCCTTTTCCGCTGAGGCGTCTGGAGGCTGATCATACCTAACCTCTGGAACATCCAAAGGGTCCTTCACACACTTGCTACAACTCAAGAAGTTCCCCAACATACCTGACTCCACTCGAGAGGAAGCACGAGAGTCCTGACCACATGCAGAGGAGCCCCGTTTCCGCCTCGTACCTCACGGTCAGGTATCCTTTCCTTGTATGTTCCGGAAAGAATTCCCGGTGTTCCCGTCGCATCTCATGAGGAGGCGCTCTCCACAGGAAAGGCGAGAGAAACTCCAGTGTCGTGACATCATTCCAAGAGTCCCCCAGATAGCTCAGTGTGCCGGTGTCCAGGCCCGCTGCATCCAGGGAATTCGACGGATGGACCGGCGTTGACGTGGAAAGTCTTGTGTATTTATTAATGTAAGATTAGATTAAGAAATTATAGGGTAGTAAGAAGATTAACTGGAGGAAAAAGGCTGAATAGGTAGGATTACGCGGAAGGCCAATAAAATTCCCGACAAGGAATTTTCTGGCGGACTCTGGAAATGGTGGCACGACCCTCGAGTTCATCTTGCCTTTCCTGTGGAGAGCGCCTCCTCTTGAGATGCGCCGGGAACGCCCGGGAATTCTTTCCCGACCACGCAGGGAAAGGATCCCTCCTCTGGATCTATCAGGCGGAAACGGGCTCTTCTGGATGTGGGCGGGACTCTCGTGCTTCCTCTCGAGTGGAGACGGGTATGTCGGGGAACTTCATGAGTTGCAGCAAGGGTGTGAAGGACCCTTTGGAAGTTCCAGAGGTTAGGTGTGATTAGCCTCGAGACGCCTCAGTGGAAATGGGCCTCATCTCGCCTGGAGGGGAGAACCTCCTGGATTTTCTCGAGTTGCGGCAGGTGCTCTCGACTTACGACGGGGACCTCATGGACCCTCTCTGGTGGCCTCAGGAAAGGCCAGTCCCCATGCGAGTTGCTCGGGGCCTCTCGGGATTCCTCTCCCGTCGATACCGGGGCCTAAGACCTTGTGTGGAGTCGGTGCGGGAACCTGAGGTTTCCTCTCCAGTACTGACATGGACCTTGGGGTACTTCTGGAGTATCCCCAGGGGAGTCAGTCCTCATCTCGAGTGGTGGCATGCACGTGCGCTTTCCTCCCGAGCTGTAGCAGCGGTGTCACGCTTCCCTTCGTGTGGATCAAGGGATCTGTGGCTTTCCCTCGAGGCTTTCCCACGAGGCTTTCCCACGAGGCTTTCGCACAGGGCTGTCCCACGTGCCACCCTGGTGTGAGTCGATCCTCGGCTTGAAAGTCGAGGCAGTGCAGGGAAAACAGTTTTTCCTGGAATGGACTGAGACATCTGGGGTCTCTGGGAATGGTGACATGACCCTGGAGTTCCTCTCGCCTTTCCTGTGCAGAGCGCCTCCTCTTGAGATGCGACGGGAACGCCGGGAATTCTTTCCCGACCACGCAGGGAAAGGATCCCTCCTCTCGAGATAGGAGGCGGACACGGGGCTCCTCTGGATGTGGGCAGAACTCTCGTGCTTCCTCTCGAGTGGAGACGGGTATGTCGGGGAACTTCTTGAGTTGCAGCAAGGGTGTGAAGGACCCTTTGGAAGTTCCAGAGGTTAGGTGTGAATAGCCTCCAGACGCCTGAGCGGAAATGGGCCTCATCTCGCCTGGAGGGGAGAACCTCCTGGATTTTCTCGAGTTGCGGCAGGTGCTCTCGACTTACGACGGGGACCTCAGGGACCCGCTCTGGTGGCCTCAGGAAAGGCCAGTCCCCATTCGAGTTGCTTGGGGTCTTCTCGGGATTCCTCTCCCGTCGATGCCGGGCCTAAGACCTTGTGTGGAGTCGGTACCGGAACCTGAGGATTCCTCTCGAGTGCTGACATGGATCTTGGGATACTTCTCGAGTCTCCCCAGGGGAGTCAGTCCTCGTTTCGAGTTGGGGCATGCACGTGCGCTTTCCTCCCGAGCTGTAGCAGCAGTGTCACGCTTCCCTTCGCGTGGATCAAGGGATATGTGGCTTTTCCTCGAGGCTTTCACAGGAGGCTTCCCACGAGGCTTTCCCACAGGGCTGACCCACGTGCCACCTTGGTGTGAGTCGATCCTCTGCTTGAAAGTCGCCGCCTTGCAGGGAAAACAGGTTTCCCTGGAATGGACTGAGACATCTGAGGTACTCTGGGAATGGTGGCACGACACTGGAGTTCCTCTCACCTTTCCTGTTGAGAACGCCCTCCTCTTGAGTTGTGACGGGAAGACCGGGAATTCTTTCCAGACCACGCAGGGAAAGGATACCTCCTCTCTAGCTGTGAGGCGGAAACGGGGCTCCTCTGGATGTGGGCGGGACTCTCGTGCTTCCTCTCGAGTGGAGACGGGTATGTCGGGGAACTTCTTGAGTTGCAGCAAGGGTGTGAAGAACACTTTGGTAGTTCCAGAGGTTTAGGTGTGATTAGCCTGGAGACGCCTCAGCCGGAAATGGGCCTCATCTCGCCTGGAGGGGAGAACCTCCTGGATTTTTTCGCGTTGCGGACAGGTGATCTCGACTTAAGACGAGGACCTGAGGGACCCGCTCTGGTGGCCTCAGGAAAGGCCATTCCCCATGCGAGTTGCTCGGGGCCTCTCGGGATTCCTCTCCCGTCGATGCCGGGGCCTAAGACCTTGTGTGGAGTCGGTGCCGGAACCTGAGGATTCCTCTCCCAGTGCTGACATGGATCTTGGCGTCCTTAAAGGCGAGATGAGGCCCATTTGCGCTGAGGCGTCTCGAGGCCTAATCACACCTAACCTCTGGAACTTCCAAAGGTCCTTCACACCCTTGCTGCAACTCAAGAAGTTCTCCGACATACCCGTCTCCACTCCGAGAGTATCAAGATCTTCCCGCCCACTTTCAGAAGAGCACCGTTTCCACCTCATAGCTCGAGAGGAGGGATCCTTTCCCTGCGTGGTCCTGGAAAGCATTCCCGGCGTTCCAGTCGCATCTCAAGAGGAGGCCCTCTCCACAGGAAAGGCGCAGAGAAAACTCCAGGTCGTTCCACCATTCCCAGAGTCCCCCAGATGTCTCTGTCTATTCCAGGGAAACCCTGTTTTCCCTGCACTGCCTCGACTTTCAAGCCGAGGATCGACTCACACCACGGTGGCACGTGGCAGGCCTGAGGAAAATCCTCGTGGGAAATCCTCATTGGAAATCCTGGAGGGAAAGCTGCAGATCCCTTGATACACGGTAAGGGAAGTGTGACACTGCTTCCACAGATCGGAAGGAAATTGAACGTGCATGCCCCCACTCGAGACGAGACTGACTCCCCTGGGGATACTCCAGAAGTACCTCAAGGTCCATGTGAGCACTGGAGAGGAATCCTCAGGTTCCGGCACCGACTCCCACAAGGCCTTAGGCCCCGGCATCGACGGGAGAGGAATCCCGAGAGGCCCTGCGCAACTTGCATGGGGACTGGCCTTTCCTGAGGCACCAGAGCGGGTCCCTGAGGTCCCGTCGTAGTTGAGAGCACCTGTGGTAACTCGAGAAATCAAAGAGGTTCTCCCCTCCAGGTGAGATGAGGCCCATTTCCGCTGTGGCGTCTCAAGGTTAATCACACATAACCTCTGGAACTTCCAAAGGGTCCTTCACACCCTTGCTGCAACTCAAGAAGTTTCCCGACATACCCGTCACCACTCGAGAGGAAGCTCGAGAGTCCGCCAATATCCAGAGTAGCCCCGTTTCGGCCCCCTAGCTCGAGAGGCGGGATCCTTTCCCTGCGTGGTCGAGAAAGAATTCCTGGCGTTCCCGTCGCATCTCAAGAGGAGGCGCTCTCCACAGGAAAGGCGAGAGGAACTCCAGGGTCGTGCCACCATTCCAGAGTCCCCCAGATGTCTCAGTCCACTCCAGGGAAATCTGTTTTCCCTGCACTGCCTCGACTTTCAAGGCGAGGACGTCTCACACAATGGTGG
>NW_017191353.1:0-10818 GCF_001704415.2 Capra hircus
AGCGCCTCCCCTTGAGATGCGACCTGAACGTCGGGAATTCTTTCCCGAGCATCCAGGGAAAGGATCCCTCCTCTCGAGCTAGGAGGCGGAGACGGGGCTCCTCTGGATGTGGGCGGGACTCTCGTGCTTCCACTCGAGTGGAGACGGGTATGGTCGGGGAACTTCTTGAGTTGCAGCAGGGTGTGAAGGACCTTTGGAAGTTCCAGAGGTTAGGTGTGATTAGCCTGGAGACGCCTCAGCGGAAATGGCCTCATCTCGCCTGGAGGGAGAACCTCCTGGATTCTCGAGTTGCGGCAGGTGCTCTCCACTTACGACTGGGACCTCAGGGACCCGCTCTGGTGGCCTCAGGAAAGGCCAGTCCGCATGCGAGTTGCTTGGGGGCCTCGCGGATTCCTCTCCCGTCGATGGCCGGGGCCTAAGACCTTGTGTGGAGTGGGTGCCGGAACCAGAGGATTCCTGTCCAGTGCTGACATTGATCTTGGGGTACTTCTGGAGTCTCCCCAGGGGAATCAGTCCTCGTCTCGAGTGGGGGCATGCCCGTGCGCTTTCCTCCCGAGCTGTAGCAGCAGTGTCGCGCTTCCCTTCGCGTGGATCAAGGGATCTGTGTCTTTCCCTCAAGGCTTTCCCACGAGGCTTTCCCACAGGGCTGTCCCACGTGCCACCGTGGTTGAGTCGATCCTCGGCTTGAAAGTCGAGGCAGTGCGGGGAAAAAAGTTTTCCCTCTAATGGACTGAGACATCCAGCGGCCTCTGGCAATGGTGGCACGACCCTGGAGTTCCTCTCGCCTTTCCTGTGGAGAGCGCCTCCTCTTCAGATGCAACGGAACGCCGGGAATATTTTCCCGACCACGGTGGGAAAGGATCCCTCCTCTCGAGCTAGGAGGCGGAAACGGGGCTCCTCTGGATGTGGGCGGGACTCTGGTGCTTCCTCTCGAGTGGAGACGGGTATGTCGGGGAACTTCTTGAGTTGCAGCAAGGGTGTGAAGGACCCTTTGGAAGTTCCAGATGTTAGATGTGATTAGCCTCGAGACGCCTCAGCCGAAATGGGCCTCATCTCGCCTGGAGGGGACAACCTCCTGGATTTTCTCGAGTTGCGGCAGGTGCCCTCGACTTACGACGGGGACCTCAGGGACCCGCTCTGTTGGCCTCACGAAAGGCCAGTCCCCATGCGAGTTGCTCGGGGGCCTCTCGGGATTCCTCTCCCGTCGATGCCGGGGCCTAATAGCTTGTGTGGAGTCGGTGCCGGAACCTGAGGATTCCTCTCCAGTGCTAACATGGATCTTGGGGTACTTCTGGAGTCTCCCAGGGGAGTCAGTCCTCGTCTCGAGTGGGGGCATGCACGTGCGCTTTCCTCCCGACCTGTAGCAGCAGTGTCACGGTTCCCTTCGCTTGGATCAAGGGATCAGGGGGCTTTCCCTCGAGGCTTTCCCATGAGGCTTTCCCACGAGGCTTTCCCACAGGGATTTTCCACGTGCCCTTGTGGTGTGAGAAGATCCTCAGCTTGAAAGTGGAGGCAGTGCAGGGAAAACAGGTTTCCCTGGAATGGACTGAGACATCTGGGGGACTCTGGGAATGGGGCCTGATACTGGAGTTCCTCTTGCCTTTACTGTGGAGAGCGCCTCCTCTTGAGATGAGACGGGAACGCAAGGAATTCTTTCAGGACCACGCAGGGAAAGGATCCCTCCTCTCGAGCTAGCAGGCGGAAACGGGGCCACTCTGGATACGGGCGGGACGCTCGGGTTCCTCTTGAGTGGAGACGGGTATGTCGGGGAACTTCTTGAGTTGCAGCAAGGGTGTGAAGGACCCTTTCGAAGTTCGAGAGTTTAAGTGTGATTACCCCCTAGTTGCCTCAGCCGAAATGGGCCTCATCTCGCCTGGAGGGGAGAACCTCCTGGATTTTCTCGACATGCGGCAGGTGCTCTCAACTTACGACGAGGGCCTCAGGGACCCGCTCTGGTGGCCTCAGGAAAGGCCAGTCCCCATTCGAGTTTCTCCCGGGCCTCTCGGGATTCCTCTCCCGTCGATGCTGGGGCCTAAGACCTTGTGTGGACTCAGTGACGGAACCTGAGGATTCCTCTCCAGTGCCGACATGGATCTTGTGGTACTTCTGGAGTCTCCCCAGGGGAGTCAGTCCTCGTCACGAGAGAGGGCATGCACGTGTGATTTCCTCCCGAGCTGTAGCAGCAGTTTCACGCTTCCCTTTTCGTGGATCAAGGGATCTGTGGCTTTCCCTCTAGACTTTCCCATGACGCTTTCCCACGAGGCTTCCCACAGGGCTTTCCCACGTGCCACTGTGGTGTGAGTCGATCCTCGGCTTTAAAGTCGAGGCAGTGAAGGGAAAACAGATTTCCCTGGAATGGACTGAAACATCTGGGGGACTCAGGGAATGGTGGCACGACCCTGGAGTTCCTCTCGCCTTTCCTGTGGAGAGCGCCTCCTCTTGAGATGCGACGGGAACCCGGGAAGTCTTTCCCGACCACGCAGGGAAAGGATCTTTCCTCTCGAGCTAGGAGGCGGAAACGGGGCTCCTCTGGATGTGGGCGGGACTCTCGTGCTTCCTCTCGAGTGGAGACGAGTATGTCGGGGAACTTCTTGAGTTGCAGCAAGGCTGTGAAGGACCCTTTGGAAGTACCAGGTATTAGATGTGATTAGCCTCAAGACGCCTCAGCGGAAATGGGCCTCATCTCGCCTGGAGGGGAGAACCTCCTGGATTTTCTCGAGTTGCGGCAGGTGCTCTCGACTTACGATGGGGACCTCAGGGACCCGCTCTGGTGGCTTCAGGAAAGGCCAGTCCCCATGCGAGTTGCTCTTGGGCCTCTCGGGATTCCTATCCCGTAGATGCCGGGGCCTAAGACCTTCTGTGGATTCGGTGCCGCAACCTGAGGATTCCTCTCCAGTGCTGACATGGATCTTTGGGTACTTCTGGAGTCTCCCCAGGACAGTGAGTCCTCTACTCGAGTGGGGGCATGCACATGCGCTTTCCTCCAGAGCTTTAGCAGCAGTGTCACGCTTACCTTCGCGTGGATCAAGGGTTCTGTGGCTTTCCCTCGAGGCTTTCCCACGAGGCTTTCCCACAGGGCTGCCCCACGTGCCACTGTGGTGTGAGTCGATCCTCGGCTTGAAAGTCGAGGCAGTGCAGGGAATACAGGTTCCCTGGAATGGACTGAGACATCTGGGGGACTCTGGGAATGGTGGAAGGTACCTGGAGTTCATCTCGCTTTTCCTCTGAAGAGCGCCTCCTCTTGAGATGCGACGGAAACCCGGGAATTCTTTCCCGACCACGCAGGGAAAGGATCCCTCCTCTCGACCTAGGAGGCGGAAACGGTGCTCCTCTGAATGTGGGCGGGACTCTCGTGCTGCCTCTCAAGTGGAGACGGGTATGTCGGGGAACTTCTTGAGTTGCAGCAAGGGTGCGAAGGACCCTTTGGAAGTTCCAGAGTTTAGGTGTGAAAAGCCTCGAGACGCCTCAGCTGAAATGGGCCTCATCTCGCCTGGAGGGGAGAACCTCCTGGATTTTCTCGAGTTGCGGCAGGTGCTCTCAACTTACGACGGGGACGTCAGGGACCCGCTCTGGTGGCCTCAGGAAAGGCCAGTACCCATTCGAGTTGCTCGGGGGCCTCTTGGGATTCCTCTCCCGTCGAAGTCGGGGCCTAAAACATTGTGTGGAGTCGGTGCCGGAAACTGAGGATTTCTCTCCAGTGCTGACATGGAACTTGGAGTACTTCTGAGTCTCCCCAGGGGAGTCAGTCCTCGTCTCGAGTTGGGGCCTGCACGTGTGCTTTCCTCCTGAGCTGTAGCAGCAGTGTCACGCTGGCTTAAGACCCTGTGTGGCGTCGGTGCCGGGACCTGAGAATTCCTCTCCAGTGCTGACATAGATCTTGGGGTACTTCTGAGTCTCCCCAGGGGGTCAGTCCTCGTCTCGAGTGGGGGCCTGCACGTGCGCTTTCCTCTCGAGCTGTAGCAGCAGTGTCACGCTTCCCTTCGCTTGGATCAAGGGATCTCTGGCTTTCCCTCGAGGCTTTCCCACGAGGCTTTCCCACGAGGCTTTCCCACAGGGCTGTCCCATGTTCCACCTTGGTGTGAGTCGATCCTCGGCTTGAAAGTCGAGGAAGTGCAGGGAAAACAGGATTCCCTGGAATGGACTGAGATATCTGCGGGACTCTGGGAATGGTGGCACGACCCTGGAGTTCCTCTCGCCTTTCCTGTGGAGAGCGCCTCCTCTTGAGATGCGACGGGAACGCCGGGAATTCTTTCCTGATCAAGCAGGGAAAGGATCCCTCCTCTCGAGATAGGAGGCGGACACGGGGCTCCTCTGGATGTGGGCAGAACTCTCGTGCTTCCTCTCGAGTGGAGACGGGTATGTCGGGGAACTTCTTGAGTTGCAGCAAGGGTGTGAAGGACCCTTTGGAAGTTCCAGAGGTTAGGTGTGAATAGCCTCGAGACGCCTCAGCGGAAATGAGCCTCATCTCGCCTGGAGGGGAGAACCTCCTGGATTTTCTCGAGTTGCGGCAGGTGCTCTCGACTTACGACGGGGACCTCAGGGACCCGCTCTGGTGGCCTCAGGAAAGGCCAGTCCCCATTCGAGTTGCTCGGGGTCCTCTCGGGATTCCTCTCCCGTCGATGCCGGGGCCTAAGACCTTGTGTGTAGTCGGTGCCAGAACCTGAGGATTCCTCTCCAGTGCCGACATGAATATTGGGGTACTTCTGGAGTTTCCTCAATGGAGTCGGTCCTCGTCTCCAGTGGGGGCATGAACGTGCTGTTTCCTTCCGAGCTGTAGCAGCAGTGTCGCGCTTCCCTTCGCGTGGGTCAAGGGATCTGTGGCTTTCCCTCGAGGCTTTCCCACGAGGCTTTCCCACAGGGCTGTCCCGCAGGGCTGTCCCACGTGCCACGGGGGTGTGAGTCGATCCTCGGCTTGAAAGTCGAGGCAGTGCAGGGAAAACAGGTTTCCCTGGAACGGACTGAGACATCTGGGGGACTCTGGGAATGGTGGCACGACCCTGGAGTTCCTCTCGCCTTTCCCTTGGATTGCGCGTCCGATTGAAATGCGACGGGAACGCCGGAAATTCTTTCCCGACCACGCAGGGAAAGGATCCCTCCTCTGGAGCTAGGAGGCGGAAACGGTGCTCCTCTGGATGTGGGCGGGACTCTCGTGCTTCCTCTCGAGTGGAGACGGGTATGTCGGGGAACTTCTTGAGTTGCAGCAAGGATGTGAAGGACCCGTTGGAAGTTCCAGAGGTTAGGTGTGATTAGTCTCGAGACGCCTCAGCGGAAATGGGCCTCATCTAGCCTGTAGGGTAGAACCTCCTGGATTTTCTCGAGGTGCGACAGGTGCTCTCGACTTACGTCGGGGACCTCAGGGACCCACTCTGGTGGCCTCAGGAAAGGCCAGTCCACATGCGAGTTGCTCGGGGGCCTCTCGGGATTCCTCTCCCATCGATGCCGGGGCCTAAGACCTAGTGTGAAGTCGATTCCGGAACCTGAGGATTCCTCTCCAGTGCTGACATGGATCTTGGGGTACTTCTGGAGTCACCCCAGGGGAGTCAGTCCTCGTCTCGAGAGGGGTATGCACGTGCGCTTTCCTCCATAGCTGTGGCAGCGGTTTGGCACTTCCCTTCGCGTGGATCAAGGGATCTGTGGCTTTCCATTGAGGCTTTCCCAGGAGGCTTTCCCACGAGGCCTTCCCACGAGGCTATCCCTCGAGGCTTTCCCACAGGGCTGTCCCACGTACCACCATGGTGTGAGTTGATCCTCGTCTTGAAAGTCGAGGCAGTGCAGGGAAAACAGGATTTCCTGGAATTGACTGAGACATCTGGGTGACTCTGGGAATGGTGGCATGACAGGGAGTTCCTCTCGTCTTTCCTGTGGAGAGTGACTCCCGAGAATTCTTTCGTTATCACGCTGGGAAAGGATCCCTCCTCTCGAGCTATGAGACGGAAACGGGGCTCCTCTGGATGTGGGCGGGACTCTCGTGCCTCCTCTCGAGTGTAGACGGGTATGTGTGGGAACTTCTTGAGTTGCAGCAAGGGTGTGAAGGACTCTTTTGGAAATTCCAGAGCTTAAGTGTGATTAGCCTCGAGACGCCACAGCGGAAATCGGCCCATCTCTCCTGGAAGGGACAACCACCTGGATTTTCTCAAGTTGCCGCAGGTGCTCTCGACCTATGACGGGGACCTCAGGGAACCGCTCTGTTGGCCTGAGGAAATGCCAGTACCCATGCGAGTTGCACGGTGGCCTCTCAGGATTCCTCTCCCGTCGATGCCGGGTCCTAAGACCTTGTTTGGAGTCGGTGCCAGAACCAGAGGATTCCTCTCCAGTGCTGATATGGATCTTGGGGTACTTCTGGAGTCTCCCCACGGGAGTCAGTCCTCGTCTCGAGTGGGGGCATGCACGTGTGCTTTCCTCCCGAGCTGTAGCAGCAGTGTCACTCTTCCCTTCGCCTGGTTCAAGGGATCTGTGGCTTTCCCTCGAGGCTTTCCCATGAGACTTTCCCACGAGGCTTTCCCACAGGGCTGTCCCACGTGCCACCGTGGTGAAAGTCGACCCTGGGCTTGAAAGTCGAGGCAGTGCAGGGAAAACAGGTTTCCCTGGAATGGACTGAGACATCTGGGGGACTCTGGGAATGGTGTCACGACCCTGAACTCGTGGGAAAGACTTGTGGGAAAGCCTCGTGGGAAAGCCTTGTGGGAAAGCCTCGTGGGAAAGCCACAGATCCCTTGATCCACGCCAAGGAAAGCGTGACACTGCTGTTACAGCTCGGGAGGAAAGAGCACGTGCATGCCCCCACTCGAGACGAGGACTGACTCCCCTGGGGAGACTCCAGAAGTACCCCAAGATCCATGACAGCACTGGAGAGGAATCCTCAGGTTCCGGTACTGACTCCACACAAGGTGTTAGTCCCCGGCATCGAAGGGAGAGGAATCCCGAGAGGCCCCCGAGCAACTCGCATGGGGACTGGCCTTTCCTGAGGCCACCAGAGCGGGTCCCCCCATCGTAAGTCGAGAGCACTTCCAAAACTCGAGAAAATCCAGGAGATCTGCCGTCCATGCGAGATGAGGCCCATTTCCACTGAGGCGTCCGAGGCTAATCACAACTAACCTGTGGAACTTCCAAAGGGTCCTTCACACCCTTGCTGCAACTCAAGAAGTTCCCGGACATACCCGTCTCCACTCGAGAGGAAACATACCGTCTCCGCTCGAGAGGAAGCACGAGAGTCCCGCCCATATCCAGAGGAGCCCCGATTCCGCCTCCTAGCTCGAGAGGAGGGATCCTTTCCCTGCGTGGTTTGGAAAGAATTCCCGGCGTTCCCGTCGCATCTCAAGAGGAGGCGATCTCCACAGGAAAGGCAAGAAGAACTCCAGGGTCCTGCCACCATTCCCAGAGTCCCCCAGATGTCTTAGTCCATTCCAGGGAAACCTGTTTTCCCTGCACTGCCCTGACTTTCAAGCCGAGGATCAACTCACACAACGGCGGCACGTGGGACAGCCCTGTGGGAAAGCCTTGTGGAAAGCCTCTAGGGTAAGCCTCGAGGGAACGCCACAGATCCCTTGATCCACGCGAAGGAAAGCGCGACACTGTTGCTACAGCTCGGAAGGAAAGCGCACGTGCATGCCCCCACTCGAGACGAGGACTGACCCCCTGGGTGACTCCAGAACTACCCCAAGATCCATCTCAGCACTGGAGAGGAATGCTCAGGTTCCGGCACCGACTCCACACAAGATCTTAGGCCCCGGCATCGACGGGAGAGGAATCCCGAGAGGCCCCCGAGCAACTTCCATGGGGACTGGCCTTTCCTGAGGCCATCAGAGCGGGTCCCTGAGGTCCCCGTCGTAAATCGAGAACCCCTCCGCAACTCGAGAAAATCGAGGAGGTTCTCCCCTCCAGGCGAGATTGGGCCCATTTGTGCTGAGGCGTCTCGTGGCTAATCACACCTAACCTCTGGAACTTCCAAAGGGTCCTTCACACCCTTGCTGCAACTCAAGAAGTTCCCCGACATACCCGTCTCCACTCGAGAGGAAGCACGAGAGTTCCGCCAATATCCAGAGGAGACCCGTTTCCGCCTCCTAGCTCGAGAGGAGGGATCCTTTCCCTGCGTGGTGGGGAAAGAATTTCCCGCGTTCCCGTCGTATCTCAAGAGAAGGCGCTCTCCACAGGAAAGGCGAGAGGAACTCCAGGATCGTGCCACCATTCCCAGAGTCCCCCAGATGTCTCAGTCCATTCCAGGGAAACCTGTTTTCCCTGCACTGCCTCGACTTTCAAGCCGAGGATCGACTTACACCACTGTGGCACGTGGGACAGCCCTGTGGGAAACGCTCGTGGGAAAGCCTCGTGGGAAAGCCTCGTGGGAAAGCCTCGTGGGAAAGCCTCGTGGGAAACCCTCAAGCGAAAGCCACAGATAACTTGTTCCATGCGAAGGGAAGCGTGACACTTCTGCTATAGCTCGGGAGGAAAGCGCACGTGCATGCCCCACTCGCGACGAGGACTGACTCCCCTGGGGAGACTCCAGAAGTACCCCAGGATCCATCTCAGCACGGGAGAGGAATCCTCAGGTTCCAGCACCGACTCCGCACAAGGTCTTATGCCCGGCATCGACGGGTGCGAAATCCCGGGAGGCCCCGAGCAACTCGCATGGGGACAGGCCTTTCCTGAGGCCACCAGAGCGGGTCCCGGATGTCCCCGTCGTAAGTCGAGAGCACCTGCCGCAACTCGAGAAAATACAGGAGGTTCTCCCCTCTAGGCGAGATGAGGCCCATTTCCGCTCAGGCGTCTCTAGGCTAATCACACCTAAAATCTGGAACTTCCAAAGGGTCCTTCACACCCTTGCTGCAACTCATGAAGTTCCCCGACATACCCGTCTCCACTCGAGAGGAAGCACGAGAGTCCCGCCCACATCCAGAGGAGCCCCGTTTCCGACTCCTAGCTCGAGAGGAGGGATCCTTTCCCTGCGTGGTGGGGAAAGAATTCCCGGCGTTGCCGTCGCATCTCAAGAGGAGGCGCTCTCCACAGGAAAGGCGAGAGGAACTCCAGGGTCGTGCCACCATTCCCAGAGTCCCCCAGATGTCTCAGTCCATTCCAGGGAAACCTGTTTTCCCTGCACTGCCTCTACTTTCAAGCCGAGGATCGACTCACACCACGGTGACACGTGGGACAGCCCTGTGGGAAAGCCTCGGGGGAAAGCCACAGATCCCTTGATCCACGGGAAGGCAAGCGCGACTCTGCTGCTACAGCTCGGGAGGAAAGCGCATGTGCATCCCCCATCGAGACGAGGTCTGACTCCCCTGGGGAGACTCCAGAGGTACCCCAAGATCCATGTCAGCACTGGAGAGGAATCCTCAGGTTGCCACACCGACTGCACACAAGATCTTAGGCCCTGGCATCGACGGGAGAGGAATCCAGAGAGGTCCCTGAGGAAATCGCTTGGGGACTGGCCTTTCTGAGGCCACCAGAGCGTGTCCCTGAGGTCCCCGTCGAAAGTCAAGAGCAACTGCTGCAACTCGAGAAAATCCAGGAGGTTCTCCCCTCCAGGCGAGATGAGGCCCATTTCCGCTGAGGCGTCTCGAGGCCAATCACATCTAACCTCTGGAACTTCCAAAGGGTCCTTCACACCCTTGCTGAACTCAAGAAGTTCCCCGACATACCCGTCTCCACTCGAGAGGAAGCACGAGAGTCCCGCCCACATCCAGAGGAGCCCCGTTTCCTCCTCATAGCTCGAGAGGAGGGATCCTTTCCCTGGTGGTCGGGAAAGAATTCCCGCGTTCTCGTCGCATCTCAAGAGGAGGCGCTCTCCACAGGAAAGGCCGAGAAGAACTCCAGAGTCGTGCCACCATTCCCAGAGTCCCCCAGATGTCTCAGTCCATTCCAGGGAAACTTCTTTTCCCTGCACTGCCTCGACGTTCAAGCCGAGGATCGACTCACACCACGGTGGCACGTGGGACAGCCCCTGTGGGAAAGCCTCGTGGGAAAGCCTCATCGGAAAGCCTCGAGGGAAAGCCCCTGATCCCTTGATCACGCGAAGGGAAGTGTGACACTGCTGCTACAGCTCGGGAGGAAAGCGCACATGCATGCCCCACTAGAGACGAGGCTGACTCCCCTGGGGAGACTCCAGAAGTACCCCAAGATCCATGTCAGCACTGGAGAGGAATGCTCAGGTTCTGGCCACCGACTCCACACAAGATCTTATGCCCCTGCATCGAGGGGAGAGGAATCCTGATAGCCCCCGAACAACTCTCATGGGGATTGGCCTTTCCTGAGTCCACCAGAGCGGGTCCCTCAGGTCCCGACGTAAGTCGAGAGCACCTGCCGCAACTCGAGAAAATCCAGGAGGTTCTCCCCTCCAGGCGAGATGAGCCCCATTCCGCTCAGGCGTCTAGAGTCTAATCACACCTAACATCTGGAACTTCCAAAGGGTCCTTCACACCCTTCCTGCAACTCAAGAAGTTCCCTGACATACCCGTCTCCACTCGAGAGGAAGCACGAGAGTTCTGCCCACATCCAGAGGAGCCCCGTTTCCTACTCTTGCTCGAGAGAAATGATCCTGTCCCTGCGTGGTCGGGAAAGAATTCCCGGCGTTCCCCTTCGCATCTCAAGAGGAGGCGCTCTCCACAGGAAAGGCAAGAGGACCTCCAGGGTCGTGCCCACCATTCCAGAGTCTCCCAGATGTCTCAGTCCATTCCAGGGAAACCCTGTTTTCCCTGCACTGCCTCGACTTTCAAGCGAGGATCGACTCACACGACGGTGGCATCTGGTGGAGTAGCCCTGTTTGGTATAAGTTCTAGTGATATATATTGTCATTGGCTGGTATCGTCTAATTCTCTTTTTCTC
>NW_017191354.1:0-10818 GCF_001704415.2 Capra hircus
ACTCGCCATGGGAACTGGCCTTTCCTGAGGCCACCAGAGCGGGTCCCTGGGTCCCATCGTAAGTGGCGAGCACATGCCGCAACTGGGGAAAATCCAGGAGGTTCTCCCCTCCAGGAGAGATGAGGCTCATTTGCGCTGAGGCGTCTCAGGGATAATCACATCTAGCCTCTGGAACTTCCAAAGGGTCCCTGACACCCTTGCTGCAACTCAAGAAGTTCCCCGACATACCCGTCTCCACTCGAGAGGAAAGCACGAGAGTCCGCCCACATACAGAGGAGTCCCGTTTCTGCCTCGCAGCTCGAGAGGAGGAATATTTTCCCTGCGTGGTCGGAAAGAATTCCCGGCGTTCCCGTCGCATCTCAAGAGGAGGGGCTCTCCACAGGAAAGGCGAGAGGAACTCCAGGGTAGTGCCACCATTCCAGGAGTCCCCAGATGTCTCAGTCCATTCCAGGGAAACCTGTTTTCCCTGCACTGCCTCGACTTTCAAGCCGAGGATCAACTCACACCACGGTGGCGCGTAGGACAGCCCTTTGGGAAAGCCTGGTGGAAAGCCTGGTGGGAAAGCCTCATGGGAAAGCCTCGAGGGAAAGCCACAGATGCTTTGATCCACGCGAAGGAAGCGTGACACTTCTGCTAAGGCTCGGAAGGAAAGCCACGTGCAAGCCCCCACTCGAGACGAGCACTGACTCCCTGGGGAGACTCCAGAAGTACCCCAAGATCAATGTCAGCACTGGAGAGGAAACCTCAGGTCTGGCACCGACTCCACACAAGGTCTTAGGCACCAGCATCGACAGGTGAGGAATCCCGAGAGGCCCCTGAGCAACTCGCATGGGGACTGTCCTTTCCTGAGGCCACCAGAGCGGGTCCCTGAAGTCCCCGTCGTAAGTCGAGAGCACCTGCCGCAACTCGAGAAAATCCAGGAGGTACACCCCTCCAGGCAGATAAGGCCCATTTCCGCTGAGGCGTCTCCGAGGCTAATCACACCTAACCTCTGGAACTTCCAAAGGTCCTTCACACCCTTTGATGCACTCAAGAAGTTCCCGACATACCCAGTCTCCACTCGAAAGGAAGCACGGAGAGTCCCGCCCACATCCAGAGGAGTCCCGTTTCCGCCTTCTAGCTCGGACAGGAGGGATCCTTTCCCTGCGTGTTCGGGAAAGAATTCCCCGTGTTTCCGTCGCACCTGAAGAGGAGGCGCTCTCCACAGGAAAGGCGAGAGGAACTCCAGGGTCGTGCCACCATTCCCAGAGTCTCCCAGATGTCTCAGTCCATTCCAGGGAAATCTGTTTTCCCTACACTGCCTCGATTTTCAAGCCGAGGATCGACTCACACCACGGTTGCACGTGTACAGCCCTGTGGGAAAGCCTCGTGGGAAAGCCTCGTGGGAAAGGCCTCGTGGGAAAGCCTCGAGGGAAAGCCCCTGATTCCTTGATCCACGCGAAGGGAAGCGTGACACTGCTGCTACAGCTCGGGAGGAAAGCGCACGTGCATGCCCCACTCGAGACGAGGACTGACTCCCCTTGGGAGACTCCAGAAGTACCCCAAGATCCATGTCAGCACTGGAGAGGAATCCTCAGGTTCCGGCACCGACAAGACACAAGGTCTTAGGCCGCCGGCATCGACGGGAGAGGATTCCCGAGAGGCCTCCGAACAACTCGCATGGGGACTGGCCTTTCCTGAGACCAAAGAGCGGGTCCCTGAGGTCCCCGTCGTAAGTCGAGAGCACCTGCCGTAACTCGAGAAAATCCAGGAGGTTCTCCCCTCCAGGGGAGATGAGGCCCATTTCCGCTGAGGCGTCTGGAGGCTAATCACATCTCACATCTGGAACTTCAAAGGGTCCTTCACACCCTTGCTGCAACTCAGGAAAGTTCCCCGACATACCCGTCTCCACTCGAGAGGAAGCACGAGAGTCCCGCCCAAATCCAGAGGAGCCCAGTTTCCGCCTCCTAGCTCGAGAGGAGGGATCCGTTCCCTGCATGGTCGGGAAAAGAATTCCCGGCGTTCCCGTCGCTTCTCAAGAGGAGGCACTCTCCACAGGAAAGGCGAGAGGAACTCCAGGGTCGTGCCACCATTCGCAGAGTCCCCCAGATGTCTCAGTCCATTCCAGGGAAACCTGTTTTCCCTGAACTGCCTCGACGTTCAAGCCGAGGATCGACCTCACACCACGGTGGCACGTGGGACAGCCCTGTGGGAAAGCCTCGTGGGAAATCCTCGTGGTAAAGCTCGAGAGAAAGCCACAGATCCCTTGATCTACGCGAAGGGAAGCGTGACACTGCCCTCTACAGCTCGGCAGGAAATCGCACATGCATGCCCCCACTCGAGACGAGGACTGACTCCCCTGGGGAGACTCCAGAAGTACCCCAAGATCAATGTAAGCACTGGAGAGGAATCCTCAGGTTCCGGCACTGACTCCACACCAAGGTCTTAGGCCCTAGCATCGACGGGAAAGGAATCCCGAGTGGCCCAAGAGCAACTCACATGGGGAGTGGCCTTTCCTGAGGCCACCAGAGCGGGTCCCTGAGGTCCCCGTCGTAAGTCGAGAGTACCTACCGCACTCGAGAAAATCCAGGAGGTTCTCCCCTCCAGGCGAGATTGAGGCCGATTTCCGCTGAGGCGTTTCGAGGCTAATCACATCTAACATTTGGAACATCCAAAGGGTCTCTCACACCCTGGCTGCAACTCAAGAAGTTCCCCGACATACCCGTCTCCACTCGAGAGGAAGCACGAGAGTCCCGCCCACATCCAGAGGAGCCCCGTTTCCGCCTTCTAGCTCGAGAGGAGGGATCCTTTCCCTGCGTGGTCGGGAAAGAATTCCCGGCGTTCCCATCGCATCTCAAGAGGAGGCGCTCTCCACAGGAAAGGCGAGAAGAATTCCAGGGTCGTGCCACCATTTCCAGAGTCGCCCAGATGTCTCAGTCCATTCCAGGGAAACCTGTTTTCCCTGCACTGCCTCGACTTTCAAGGCGAGGATCAACTCACACCACGGTGGCACTTGGGACAGCCCTGTAGGAAAGCCTCGTGGGAAAGCCTAGAGGGAAAGCCCGTGATCCTTGATCCACGCTAAGGGAAGAGTGACACTGCTGCTACAGCTCGGGAGGAAAGCGCACGTGCATGCCCCACTCGAGACGAGGACTGACTCCCTGGGGAGACTCCAAAAGTACCCCAAAATCCATGTCAGTACTGGAGAGGAATGCCTCAGATTCCGGCTCCAACTCCACACAAGGTCTTAGGACCCGGCATCGTCGGGAGGGAATCCCGAGAGGCCCCCGAGCAACTCGCATGGGGACTGGCCTTTCCTGAGGCCACCAGAGCGGGTCCCTGAGGTCCCCGTCGTAAGTCGAGAGCACCTGCCGCAACTCGAGAAAATCCAGGAGGTTCTCCCCTCCAGGCGAGATGGGCCCATTTCCGGTGAGGCGTCTTCGGGGCTAATCACACCTAACCTCTGGAACGTCCAAAGGGTCCTTCACACCCTTGGTGCAACTCAAGAAGTTCCCCAACATACCGTTTCCACTCGAAGGAAGCACGAGAGTCCCGCCCACATCCAGAGGAGCCCCGTTTCGCCTCCTAGCTCGAGAGGAGGGATCCTTTCCCTGCGTGGTTGGGAAAGAATTCCCGGCGTTTCTGTCGGCTTCTCAAGAGGAGGGCGCTCTCCACAGGAAAGGCGAGAGGAACTCCAGGGTCGTGCCACCATTCCCAGAGTCCCCCAGATGGTCTCAGTCCATTCCAGGGAAACCTGTTTTCCACTGCACTGCCTCGACTTTAAAGCCGACGGATCGACTCACTCCACGGTGGCACGTGGAACAGCCCATGGGGAAAGCCTCGTGGGAAAGCCTCGAGGGAAAGCCACAGATCCCTTATCCACGTGAAGGGAAACAGTGACACCGCTGCTACAACTCGGGATGAAAGCACACGTGCATGTCCCCACTCGAGACGAGGACTGACTCCCCTGGGGAGACTCCAGAAGTACCCCAAGATCCATGTCAGCACTGGAGAGGAATCCTCAGGTTCCGGCACCCACTCCACACCAGGTCTTAGGTCCCGCATCGACGGGAGAGTAATCCAGAGGCCCCGAGCAACTCGCCTGGGACTGGCCTCTCCTGAGGCCACCAGAGCGGGTCCCTGAGGTCCCCGTCGTAAGTCGAGAGCACCTGCCGCAACTCGAGAAAATCCAGGAGGTTCTCCCCTCCAGGCGAGATGAGGCCGATTTCCGCTGAGGCGTTTCGAGGCTAATCACATCTAACATTTGGAACATCCAAAGGGTCTCTCACACCCTGGCTGCAACTCAAGAAGTTCCCCGACATACCCGTCTCCACTCGAGAGGAAGCACGAGAGTCCCGCCCACATCCAGAGGAGCCCCGTTTCCGCCTTCTAGCTCGAGAGGAGGGATCCTTTCCCTGCGTGGTCGGGAAAGAATTCCCGGCGTTCCCATCGCATCTCAAGAGGAGGCGCTCTCCACAGGAAAGGCGAGAAGAATTCCAGGGTCGTGCCACCATTTCCAGAGTCGCCCAGATGTCTCAGTCCATTCCAGGGAAACCTGTTTTCCCTGCACTGCCTCGACTTTCAAGGCGAGGATCAACTCACAACCACGGTGGCACTTGGGACAGCCCTGTAGGAAAGCCTCGTGGGAAAGCCTAGAGGGAAAGCCCGTGATCCCTTGATCCACGCTAAGGGAAGAGTGACACTGCTGCTACAGCTCGGGAGGAAAGCGCACGTGCATGCCCCCACTCGAGACGAGGACTGACTCCCCTGGGGAGACTCCAAAAGTACCCCAAAATCCATGTCAGTACTGGAGAGGAATGCTCAGATTCCAGGCCTCCAACTCCACACAAGGTCTTAGGCCCGGCATCGTCGGGAAGGGAATCCCGAGAGGCCCCGAAGCAACTCGCAATGGGGACTGGCCTTTCCTGAGGCCACCAGAGCGGGTCCCTGAGGTCCCCGTCGTAAGTCGAGAGCACGTGCCGCAACTCGAGAAAATCCAGGAGGTTCTCCCCTCCCGGCGAGATGAGGCCCATTTCCGCTGAGGCGTCTCGGAGGCTAATCACACCTAACCTCTGGAACTTCCAAAGGGTCTTTCACACCCTTGGCTGCAACTCAAGAAGATCCCCGACATACCCGTCTCCCACTCGAAGGAAGCACGAGAGTCCCGCCCACATCCAGAGGAGCCCCGTTTCTACCTCCTAGCTCGAGAGGAGGTATTGTTTCCCTAGCGTGGTTCGAGAAAGAATTCCCAGTGGTTCCCGTCGCATCTCAAGAGGAGGCGCTCTCCACAGGAAAGGCGAGAGGAACTCCAGGGTCGTGCCACCATTCCCAGAGTCCCCAGATGTCTCAGTCCATTCCAGGGAAACCTGTTTTCCCTGCACTGCCTCGACTTTCAAGCCGAGGATCGACTCACCAACACGGTGGCACGAGGGACAGCCCTGTGGGAAAGCCTCGTGGGAAAGCCTCGTGGAAAGCCTCGTGGGAAAGCCTCGAGGGAAAGCCACAGATCCCTTGATCCACGCGAATGGAAGCGCGACACTGCTGCTACAGCTCGGGAGGAAAGCGCAAGTGCATGCCCCCACTCGAGACGAGGACTGACTCCACTGGGGAGACTCCAGAAGTACCCCAAGAGTCCATGTCAGCACTGGAGAGGAATGCTCAGGTTCCGGCACTGATCCACACAAGGTCTTAGGCCCCAGCATCGATGGGAGTGGAATCCTGAGAGGCCCCCGAGCAACTCGCATGGGGACTGGACCTTTCCTGAGGCCACCAGAGCGGGTCCCTGAGGTCCCCGTCGTAAGTCGAGAGCACCTGCCGCAACTCGAGAAAATCCAGGAGGTTCTCCCCTCCAGGCGAGATGAGGCCCATTTCCGGCTGAGGCGTCTCGGGGCTAATCACACCTAACCTGTGGAACTTCCAAAGGGATCCTTCACACCCTTGGTGCAACTCAAGAAGTTCCCCAACATACCCGTTTCCACTCGAAAGGAAGCACGAGAGTGCCCGCCCACATCCAGAGGAGCCCCGTTTCCGCCTCCTAGCTCGAGAGGAGGGATCCTTTCCCTGCGTGGTTGGGAAAGAATTCCCGGGCGTTTCCGTCGCATCTCAAGAGGAGGGGCTCTCCACAGGAAAGGCGAGAGTAACTCCAGGGTCGTGCCACCATTCCCAGAGTCCCCCAGATGTCTCAGTCCATTCCAGGGAAACCTGTTTTCACTGCACTGCCTCGACTTTAAAGCCGACGATCGACTCACTCCACGGTGGCACGTGGGACAGCCCATGGGAAAGCCTCGAGGGAAAGCCTCGAGGGAAAGCCACAGATCCCTTTATCCACGTGAAGGGAAAAGTGACACCGCTGCTACAACTCGGGATGAAAGCACACGTGCATGTCCCCACTCGAGACGAGGACTGACTCCCCTGGGGAGACTCCAGAAGTACCCCAAGATCCATGTCAGCACTGGAGAGGAATGCTCAGGTTCCGGCACCCACTCCACACCAGGTCTTAGTCCCGGCATCGACGGGAGAGAAATCCCGAGAGGCCCCGAGCAACTCGCCTGGGACTGGCCTCTCCTGAGGCCACCAGAGCGGGTCCCTGAGGTCCCCGTCGTAAGTCGAGAGCACTTGCCGCAACTCGAGAAATCCAGGAGTTTCTCCCTCCAGGCGAGTTTAGGCCATTTTCCCTGAGGCGACTCGAGGCTAATCACACCTAACCTCTGGAGCTTCCAAAGGTCCTTCACACCCTTGCTGCATCTCAAGAAGATCCCCAACATACCCGTCTCCACTCGAGAGGAAGCACGAGAGTCCCGCCCACATACAGAGTAGCCCTGTTTCAGCCTCCTAGATCGAGAGGAGGGATCCTTTCCCTGCGTGGTCGGGAAAGAATTCCCGGCGTTCCCGTCGCATCTCAAGAGGAGGCACTCTCCACAGGAAAGGCGAGAGGAACTCCAGGGTCGTGCCACCATTCCAGAGTCCCCAGATGTCTCAGTCCATTCCAGGGAAACCTGTTTTCCCTGCACTGCTCGAATTTGAGGGCCGAGGATCGACTCACTCCTCGGTGGCAGGTTGGACAGCCCTGTGGGAAAGCCTCGTGGGAAAGCCTCGTGGGAAAGCCTCGGGGGAAAGCCCCTGACCCCTTGATCCACGCGAAGGGAAGCGTGACACTGCCGTTACAGCTCGGGAGGAAAGCGCATGTTCATGCCCCACTAGAGAGGAGGACTGACTCACATGGGGAGACTCCAGAAGTTCCCCAAGATCCATGTCAGCACTGGAGAGGAATGCTCAGGTTCCGGAACCCACTCCACACAAGGTCTTAGGCACGGCATCGACGGGAGAGGAATCCCGAGAGGCCCCGAGCAACTCGCATGGGGACTGGGCCTTTCTGAGGCCACCAGAGCGGGTCCTGAGGTCCCCGTCGTAAGTCGAGAGCACCTGCCGCTACTCGAGAAAATCCAGGAGGTTCTCCCCTCCCTGCGAGATGAAGCCCATTTCCGCTGAGGCGTCTTGAGGCTAATCACATCTAATATCTGGAACTTCCAATGGGTCCTTCACACCCTTGCTGCAACTCAAGAACTTCCCCGACATACCCGTCTCCACTCGAGAGGAAGCACGATGGTCCGCCCACATCCTGAGGATCCCGTGTCCGCCTCCTATCTCGAGAGGAGAGATCCTTTCCCTGCGTGGTCGGGAAACATTCCCCGCGTTCCCGTCGCATCTCAAGTGGAGGCGCTCTCCACAGGAAAGGCGAGAGGAACTCCAGGGTCGTGCCAGCATTCCCAGAGTCCCCCAGATGTCTCAGTCAATTCCAGGGAAACCTGCTTTCCCTGCACTGCCTCGACTCTCAAGCCGAGGATTGACTCACACCACGGTGGCACGTGGGACAGCCTGTGGGAAAGCCTCGTGGGAAAGCCTCCTGGGAAAGCCTCGAGAAAAAGCCACCGATCACTTGATCCACGCGAAGGGAAGCGCGGCAGTGCTGCTACAGCTCGAGAGGAAAGCGCACGTGCAGGCCCCCACTCGAGACGAGGACTGACTCCCTGGGGAGACTCAGAAGTACCCCAAGTTCCATGTCAGCACTGGAGAGGAATTCTCAGGTTCCGGCACCGACGCCACACAAGGTCTTTAAGCCAGCGTGACACTGCTGCTACAGCTCGAGAGGAAAGTGTACGTGCATGCCCCACTCGAGACAAGGACTGGCTCCCCTGGGGAGACTCCAGAAGTACCCCAAGATTCATGTCAGCACTGGAGAGGAATCCTAAGGTTCCGGCACCAACTCCACACAAGGTCTTAGGCCCAGCATCGACGGGGAGAGGAATCCCCAGAGGCTGCCGAGCAACTCGCATGGGGCCGTGGCCTTTCCTGATGCCACCGAGAGCGGGTACCTGAGGTCCCCGTCGTGAGTCGAGAGCACTTGCCACAACTCGAGAAAATCCAGGACGTTCTCCCCTCCAGGCAAGATGAGGCCATTTCCGCTGAGGCGTCATGAGGCTAATCAAATCTAACATCTGGAACTTCCAAAGGGTCCTTCTCCCTTGCTGCAACTCAAGAAGTTCCCCAACATACCCGTCTCCACTCGAGAGGAAGCACGAAAGTCCCGTCCACATCCAGAGGAGCCCAGATTCCGCCTCCTAGCTCGAGAGGAGGGATCCTTTCCCTGCGTGTCGGGAAAGAATTCCCGGTGTTCCCGTCGCATCTCAAGAGGAGGCGCTCTCCACAGGAAAGGCGAGAGGAACTCCAGGGTCGTGCCACCATTCCCAGAGTCCCCCAGATGTCTCAGTCCATTCCAGGGAAACCTGTTTTCCCTGCACTGCCTCGAAAGGCGAGGATCGACTCACTCCGGTGGCAGGTTGGACAGCCCTGTGGGAAAAGCCTCGTGGGAAAGCCTCGTGGGAAAGCCTCGGGGAAAGCCCCTGACCCCTTGATCACGCGAAGGGAAGCGTGACACTGCTGTTACAGCTCGGGAGGAAAGCGCACGTGCATGCCCCACTCGAGACGAGGACTGACTCCCCTGGGGAGACTCCAGAAGTACCCCAAGATCCATGTCAGCACTGGAGAGGAATGCTCAGGTTCCGAACCCACTCCACACAAGGTCTTAGGCACCGGCATCGACGGGAGAGGAATCCCGAGAGGCCCCCGAACAACTCGCATGGGGACTGGCCTTTCCTGAGGCCACCAGAGCGGGTCCCTGAGGTCCCCGTCGTAAGTCGAGAGCACCTGCCGCTACTCGAGAAAATCCAGGAGGTTCTCCCCCCCTGCGAGATGAAGCCCATTTCCGCTGAGGCGTCTTGAGGCTAATCACATCTAATATCTGGAACTTCCAATGTGTCCTTCACACCCTTGCTGCAACTCAAGAACTTCCCCGACATACCCGTCTCCACTCGAGAGGAAGCACGATGTCCCGCCCACATCCTGAGGATCCCCGTGTCCGCCTCCTATCTCGAGAGGAGAGATCCTTTCCCTGCGTGGTCGGGAAACAATTCCCCGTTCCCGTCGCATCACAAGTGGAGGCGCTCTCCACAGGAAAGGCGAGAGGAACTCCAGGGTCGTGCCACCATTCCCAGAGTCCCCCAGATGTCTCAGTCAATTCCAGGGAAACCTGCTTTTCCCTGCACTGCCTCGACTCTCAAGCCGAGGATGACTCACACCACGGTGGCACGTGGGACAGCCCTGTGGGAAAGCCTCGTGGAAAGCTCCTGGGAAGCCTCGGAAAAGCCACCGATCACTTGATCCACGCGAAGGGAAGCGCGCGACAGTGCTGCTACAGCTCGAGAGGAAACACTGCAGGCCCCCACTCGAGACGAGGACTGACTCTGGGAGACTCAGAAGTACCCAAGTTCCATGTCAGCACTGAGAGGAATTCTCAGTTCCGCACCGACGCCACACAAGGTCTTGTGACACTGCTGCTACAGCTCGAGCGGAAATACGGCATCCCCACTCGAGACAAGGACTGGCTCCCCTGGGGAGACTCCAGAAGTACCCCAAGATTCATGTCAGCACTGGAGAGGAATCCTAAGGTTCCGGCACCAACTCCACACAAGGTCTTAGGCCCCGCATCGACGGGAGAGGAATCCCCAGAGGCCCGAACAACTCGCATGGGGACTGGCCTTTCCTGATGCCACCAGAGCGGGTCCCTGAGGTCCCCGTCGTGAGTCGAGAGCACTTGCCGCAACTCGAGAAAATCCAGGACGTTCTCCCTCCAGGCAAGATGAGGCCCATTTCCGCTGAGGCGTCATGAGGCTAATCAAATCTAACATCTGGAACTTCCAAAGGGTCCTTCACGCCCTTGCCTGCAACTCAAGAAGTTCCCCAAATACCCGTCTCCACTCGAGAGGAAGCACGAAAGTCCCGTCCACATCCAGAGGAGCCCAGATTCCGCCTCCTAGCTCGAGAGGAGGGATCCTTTCCCTGCGTGCGTCGGGAAAGAATTCCCAGTGTTCCCGTCCATCTCAAGAGGAGGCGCTCTCCACAGGAAAGGCGAGAGGAACTCCAGGGTCGTGCCACATTCCCAGAGTCCGCCAGATGTCTCAGTCCATTCCAGGGAAACCTGTTTTCCCTGCACTGCCTCGACTTTCAAGCCGAGGATCGACTCCACAACACGTGGCACGAAGGACAGCCTGTGGGAAAGCCTCGTGGGAAAGCCTCGAGGGGAAAGCCACAGATCCTTGATCCACGCGAAGGGAAGCGCGACACTGCTGCTACAGCTCGGAGGAAAGCGCACGTGCATGCCCCCACTCGAGACGAGGACTGACTCCCCTGGGCGAGACTCCAGAAGTACCCAAGATCCATTTCAGCACTGGAGAGGAATCCTCAGGTTCCCGCACCGACTCCACACAAGGTCTTAGGCCACCA
>NW_017191355.1:0-10817 GCF_001704415.2 Capra hircus
AAGGAGCTAAGTGCGCCTCCAGTACGGGCGAGCTCTAGCTCTGCTCAGAGCCCCGATCTGGCCAGAGTTCCTGGCGCGAGGCTGCTCTGCCGGGGGCTAGGCTTGCCCAGACTTGCCTTGCTTTTAGGCTGCCTCTCCAGGAAGGAGCAGGAGCCCTGCGCGCCGCCTGATAGGTGAGAGCACAGCCAGCAGTTTAGCGAGCCTCCTCGGGAGAAGAGGAGGCAGCCGAGCCCAGTCAAGAGGAAAGCCCTGCTTGCACGGAGCTAAGTGGCCTCCAGTACGGCAGAGCTCTAGCTCTGCTCAGAGCCCCGATCTGGCAGAGTTTCTGGCGCGAGGCTGCTCGGCCGGGGGCTCGCCTTGCCCAGACTTGCCTTGCTTTTAGGCTCCCTCCCCAGGAAGGAGCTGTCTGAGCGGAGCCTGGGAGACGCCACTGTGCCTTCCTTGCCTCAGCTCCAATCCTGCCTTGCCGTTTGCACATAGGTGCCAGTCGTGGTTGGGAGGGCTTAGTGGGCTGGTGGGTTTGCACACTGCCAAGGGCTCCAGCAGTGAGAATTCTGTCAGAGGGAAGGGAAGGGCAAACTGCAGGGCTCCTCCAGCGGTTGCTTGGCCGCCCAGATTCAGCGCCCACACGGAGAGCACCAGGCTCCCAGGTCCCCTGGCTGGGGTTTTCAGCCCCGCACACACGGAGGCTGATTCCTTGGGTGCCCAGAAAGTGTATGACAGACGTAGGTTCCCTAGCACTCTCCTCCCCAGCAGAGACATGTGCAGGTGTTTGGGGCCTGATCCTGCGTGTCTGGGTTCCTGCCCACAGCCCCAACTCAGGGGAAGCAGCCCCTGAGGCAAGACCTGCTGGAGGAGCCCTGCGCCCCCGCCTGATAGGCGAGTGCACAGCCAGCAGGGAAGCGAGCCTCCTCGGGGGAAGAGGAGGCAGCCAAGTCCCCGTCAAGCTGAAATCCCTGCTTACACGAAGCTAAGTGCGACTCCAGTACGGCAGATCTCTAGCTCTGTTCAGAGGCCCGATCTGGCAGAGTTCCTGGCACCAAGATGCTCTGCCATAGGCGAGCCTTGCGCAGACTTGCCTTGCTTTAAGGCTCCCTCCCCAGGAAGGAGCAGGCTGTGGTGAGGCTCGGAAACGCCACTGGCGCCTTCCTGGCTTCAGCTCTACCCCTGCCTTGCCTTTGCACTTAGGTCCCAAGCGTCCTTGAGGAGGGCTTAGGGGCTGGTGGGTTGCACACTGCCAAGGGCTCCAGCAGTGAAAGCTCTGTCAGAGGGAAGCGAAGGGCAACAGCAGGGCTCCTTCAGCGGTTCCTTGGCCGCCCAGACAAAGCTCCGCACGGAGAGCACCAGGTTCCAAGGGCCCCTGGCTGGGTTTTGCATCCCCACACTCCCAGAGGCTGACTCCGTGGGTGCCTAGAAAGTGTGTGAGAGACGTAGGTTCCCTAGCACTCTCCTCCCCAGCAGAGACATGTGCAGGTGGTTGGGGCCTGATCCTGCGTGTCTGGGTTCCCGCCCACAGCCCCAACTCAGGGGAAGCAGCCCCTGAGGCAAGACCTGCTGGAGGAGCCCTGCGCGCCCGCCTGATAGGCGAGAGCACAGCCAGCAGTGTAGCGAGCCTCCTCGGGAGAAGAGGAGGCAGCCGAGCCCAGTCAAGAGGAAAGCCCTGCTTGCACGGAGCTAAGTGGCGCCTCCAGTACGGCAGAGCTCTAGCTCTGCTCAGAGCCCCGATCTGGCAGAGTTTCTGGCGCGAGGCTGCTCGGCCGGGGGCTACGCCTTGCCCAGACTTGCCTTGCTTTTAGGCTGCCTCTCCCAGGAAGGAGCGGCGCAGCGAGCCTGGGAGATCGCCACTGGTGCCTTCCTTGCCTCAGCTCCAATCCTGCCTTGCCTTTGCACATAGGTGCCAGGCGTCGTTGGGGAGGGCTTAGGGGCTGGTGGGTTGCACACTGCCAAGGGCTTCAGCAGTGAGAAGCTCTGTCAGAGGGAAGGGAAGGGCAACTGCAGGGCTCCTCCAGCGGTTTCTAGGCCGCCTAGAATCAGCGCCGCACCGAGAGCACCAGGCTCCCAGGGCCCCTGGCTGGGGTTTTCAGTCCCGGCACACACGGAGGCTGATTCCTTGGGTGCCCAGAAAGTGTATGACAGACGGTAGGTTCCCTAGCACTCTCCTCCCCAGCAGAGACATGTGCAGGTGGTTGGGGCCTGATCCTGCGTGTCTGGGTTCCTGCCCACAGCCCCAACTCAGGGGAAGCAGCCCCTGAGGCAAGACCTGCTGGAGGAGCCCTGCGCCCCGCCTGATAGGCGAGTGCACAGCCAGCAGGGAAGCGAGCCTCCTCGGGGGAAGAGGAGGCAGCCCAGCCCCGTCAAGTTGGAAAGCCCTGCTTGCACGGAAGCTAAGTGCGCCTCCAGTACGGCAGAGCTCTAGCTCTGCTCAGAGCCCCGATCTGGCAGAGTTCCTGGACGCGAGGCTGCTCTGCCGGGGGCTAGCCTTGCCCAGACTTGCCTTGCTTTTAGGCTGCCTCTCCAGGAAGGAGCAGGCAGCAGGAGCCTGGGAGTCGCCACTGGCGCTTTCTTGCCTCAGCTCCAATCCTGCCTTGCCTTTGCACATAGGTGCCAGGACGTGGCTTGGAGGAGGGCTTAGGGGGCTGGTGGGTTGCACACTGCCAAGGGCTTCAGCAGTGAGAGCTCTGTCAGAGGGAAGGGAAGGGCAACTGCAGGGCTCCTCCAGTCGGTTGCTTAGGCCGCCTAGAATCAGCGCCGCACCGGAGAGCACCAGGCTCCCAGGGCCCCTGGCTGGGGTTTTCAGCCCCGCACACACGGAGGCTGATTCCTTGGGTGCCCAGAAAGTGTATGACAGACGTAGGTTCCCTAGCACTCTCCTCCCCAGCAGAGACATGTGCAGGTGTTTGGGGCCTGATCCTGCGTGTCTGGGTTCCTGCCCACAGCCCCAACTCAGGGGAAGCAGCCCCTGAGGCAAGACCTGCTGGAGGAGCCCTGCCGCCCCCGCCTGATAGGCGAGTGCACAGCCAGCAGGGAAGCGAGCCTCCTCGGGGGAAGAGGAGGCAGCAAGTCCCCGTCAAGCTGAAATCCCTGCTTACACGAAGCTAAGTGCGACTCCAGTACGGCAGATCTGTAGCTCTGTTCAGAGGCCCGATCTGGCAGAGTTCCTGGCACCAAGATGCTCTGCCATAGGCGAGCCCTTGCGCAGACTTGCCTTTGCTTTAAGGCTCCCTCCCCAGGAAGGAGCAGGCTGTGTGAGGCTCGGAAACGTCCACTGGCGCCTTCCTGGCTTCAGCTCTACCCCTGCCTTGCCTTTGCACTTAGGTCCCAAGCGTCCTTGAGGAGGGCTTAGGGGCTGGTGGGTTGCACACTGCCAAGGGCTCCAGCAGTGAAAGCTCTGTCAGAGGGAAGCGAAGGGCAACAGCAGGGCTCCTTCAGCGGTTCCTTGGCCGCCCAGACAAAGCTCCGCACGGAGAGCACCAGGTTCCAAGGGCCCGTGGCTGGGTTTTGCATCCCCACACTCCCAGAGGCTGACTCCGTGGGTGCCTAGAAAGTGTGTGAGAGACGTAGGTTCCCTAGCACTCTCCTCCCCAGCAGAGACATGTGCAGGTGGTTGGGGCCTGATCCTGCGTGTCTGGGTTCCCGCCCACAGCCCCAACTCAGGGGAAGCAGCCCCTGAGGCAAGACCTGCTGGAGGAGCCCTGCGCGCCCGCCTGATAGGCGAGTGCACAGCCAGCAGGTGTAAGCGAGCCTCCTCGGGGGAAGAGGAGGCAGCCCAGCCCGTCAGAGGAAAGCCCTGCTTGCACGGAGCTAAGTGCGCCTCCAGTACGGCAGAGCTCTAGCTCTGCTCAGAGCCCCGATCTGGCAGAGTTCCTGGCGCGAGGCTGCTCTGCCGGGGGCTAGCCTTGCCCAGACTTGCCTTGCTTTTAGGCTGCCTCCCCAGGAAGGAGCAGTGCAGCAGGAGCCTGGGAGACGCCACTGGCGCCTTCCTTGCCTCAGCTCCAATCCTGCCTTGCCTTTGCACTTAGGTCCCAGTCCTCGTTAAGGAGGGCTTAGGGGCTGGTGGGTTGCACACTGCCAAGGGCTTCAGCAGTGAGAACTCTGTCAGAGGGAAGGGAAGGGCAACTGCAGGGCTCCTCCAGCGGTTTCTAGGCCGCCTAGAATCAGCGCCGCACGGAGAGCACCAGGCTCCCAGGGCCCCTGGCTGGGGTTTTCAGCCCCGCACACACGGAGGCTGATTCCTTGGGTGCCCAGAAAGTGTATGACAGACGTAGGTTCCCTAGCACTCTCCTCCCCAGCAGAGACATGTGCAGGTGTTGGGGCCTGATCCTGCGTGTCTGGGTTCCTGCCCACAGCCCCAACTCAGGGGAAGCAGCCCCTGAGGCAAGACCTGCTGGAGGAGCCCTGCGCCCCCGCCTGATAGGCGAGTGCACAGCCAGCAGGGAAGCGAGCCTCCTCGGGGGAAGAGGAGGCAGCCCAGCCCCGTCAAGTTGAAAGCCCTGCTTGACACGGAGCTAAGTGCGCCTCCAGTACGGCAGAGCTCTAGCTCTGCTCAGAGCCCCGATCTGGCAGAGTTCCTGGCGCGAGGCTGCTCTGCCGGGGGCTAGCCTTGCCCAGACTTGCCTTGCTTTTAGGCTGCCTCTCCAGGAAGGAGCAGGCAGCAGGAGCCTGGGAGTCGCCACTGGCGCCTTTCCTTGCCTCAGCTCCAATCCTGCCTTGCCTTTGCACTTAGGTCCCAGTCCTCCTTAAGGAGGGCTTAGGGGCTGGTGGGTTGCACACTGCCAAGGGCTCCAGCAGTGAGAACTCTGTCAGAGGGAAGGGAAGGGCAACTGCAGGGCTCCTCCAGCGGTTGCTTGGCCGCCCAGATTCAGCGCCGCACGGAGAGCACCAGGCTCCCAGGGCCCCTGGCTGGGGTTTTCATCCCCGCACACCCGGAGGCTGATTCCGTGGGTGCCCAGAAAGTGTATGACAGACGGTAGGTTCCCTAGCACTCTCCTCCCCAGCAGAGACATGTGCAGGTGGTTGGGGCCTGATCCTGCGTGTCTGGGTTCCCGCCCACAGCCCCAACTCAGGGGAAGCAGCCCCTGAGGCAAGACCTGCTGGAGGAGCCCTGCGCGCCCGCCTGATAGGCGAGAGCACAGCCAGCAGGGAAGCGAGCCTCCTCGGGGGAAGAGGAGGCAGCCCAGCCCCGTCAAGTGGAAAGCCCTGCTTGCACGGAGCTAAGTGCGCCTCCAGTACGGCAGAGCTCTAGCTCTGCTCAGAGCCCCGATCTGGCAGAGTTCCTGGCGCGAGGCTGCTCTGCCGGGGGCTAGCCTTGCCCAGACTTGCCTTGCTTTTAGGCTGCCTCTCCAGGAAGGAGCAGGCAGCAGGAGCCTGGGAGTCGCCACTGGCGCCTTTCTTGCCTCAGCTCCAATCCTGCCTTGCCTTTGCACATTAGGTGCCAGCGTGCGTTGGGGAGGGCTTAGGGGGCTGGTGGGTTGCACACTGCCAAGGGCTTCCAGCAGTGAGAAGCTCTGTCAGAGGGAAGGGAAGGGCAACTGCAGGGCTCCTCCAGCGGTTGCTTGGCCGCCCAGAATTCAGCGCCGCACCGGAGAGCACCAGGCTCCCAGGGCCCCTGGCTGGGGTTTTCAGCCCCGCACACACGGAGGCTGATTCCTTGGGTGCCCAGAAAGTGTATGACAGACGTAGGTTCCCTAGCACTCTCCTCCCCAGCAGAGACATGTGCAGGTGTTTGGGGCCTGATCCTGCGTGTCTGGGTTCCTGCCCACAGCCCCAACTCAGGGGAAGCAGCCCCTGAGGCAAGACCTGCTGGAGGAGCCCTGCGCCCCCGCCTGATAGGCGAGTGCACAGCCAGCAGGGAAGCGAGCCTCCTCGGGGGAAGAGGAGGCAGCAAGTCCCCGTCAAGCTGAAATCCCTGCTTACACGAAGCTAAGTGCGACTCCAGTACGGCAGATCTCTAGCTCTGTTCAGAGGCCCGATCTGGCAGAGTTCCTGGCACCAAGATGCTCTGCCATAGGCGAGCCTTGCGCAGACTTGCCTTGCTTTAAGGCTCCCTCCCCAGGAAGGAGCAGGCTGTGTGAGGCTCGGAAACGTCCACTGGCGCCTTCCTGGCTTCAGCTCTACCCCTGCCTTGCCTTTGCACTTAGGTCCCAAGCGTCCTTGAGGAGGGCTTAGGGGCTGGTGGGTTGCACACTGCCAAGGGCTCCAGCAGTGAAAGCTCTGTCAGAGGGAAGCGAAGGGCAACAGCAGGGCTCCTTCAGCGGTTCCTTGGCCGCCCAGACAAAGCTCCGCACGGAGAGCACCAGGTTCCAAGGGCCCCTGGCTGGGTTTTGCATCCCCACACTCCCAGAGGCTGACTCCGTGGGTGCCTAGAAAGTGTGTGAGAGACGTAGGTTCCCTAGCACTCTCCTCCCCAGCAGAGACATGTGCAGGTGGTTGGGGCCTGATCCTGCGTGTCTGGGTTCCCGCCCACAGCCCCAACTCAGGGGAAGCAGCCCCTGAGGCAAGACCTGCTGGAGGAGCCCTGCGCGCCCCGCCTGATAGGCGAGTGCACAGCCAGCAGTGGAAGCGAGCCTCCTCGGGAGAAGAGGAGGCAGCCGAGCCCAGTCAGAGCGGAAAGCCCTGCTTGCACGGAGCTAAGTGCGCCTCCAGTACGGCAGAGCTCTAGCCTCTGCTCAGAGCCCCGATCTGGCAGAGTTCCTTGCGCGAGGCTGCTCTGCCGGGGGCTAGCCTTACCCAGACTTGCCTTGCCTTTTAGGCTGCCTCCCCAGGGAAGGAGCAGGCAGCAGGAGCCTGGGAGACGCCACTGGCGCCTTCCTTGCCTCAGCTCCAATCCTGCCTTGCCTTTGCACTTAGGTCCCGTCCTCCTTAAGGAGGGCTTAGGGGCTGGTGGGTTGCACACTGCCAAGGGCTCCAGCAGTGAGAACTCTGTGCAGAGGGAAGGGAAGGGCAACTGCAGGGCTTCTCCAGCGGTTTCTAGGCCGCACCTAGAATCAGCGCTGCACCGGAGAGCACCAGGCTCCCAGGGCCCCTGGCTGGGGTTTTCAGCCCCGCACACACGGAGGCTGATTCCTTGGGTGCCCAGAAAGTGTATGACAGACGTATGGTTCCCTAGCACTCTCCTCCCCAGCAGAGACATGTGCAGGTGTTAGGGGCCTGATCCTGCGTGTTTGGGTTCCTGCCGCACAGCCCCAACTCAGGGGAAGCAGCCCCTGAGGCAAGACCTGCTGGAGGAGCCCTGCGCCCCCGCCTGAAGACGAGTGCACAGCCAGCAGGGAAGCGAGCCTCCTCGGGGGAAGAGGAGGCAGCCCAGCCCCGTCAAGTTGAAAGCCCTGCTTGAAGGGAGCTAAGTGCGCCTCCAGTACGGCAGAGCTCTAGCTCTGCTCAGAGCCCCGATCTGGCAGAGTTCCTGGCGCGAGGCTGCTCTGCCGGGGGCTAGCCTTGCCCAGACTTGCCTTGCTTTTAGGCTGCCTCTCCAGGAAGGAGCAGGAGCCCTGCGCGCCCGCCTGATAGGTGAGAGCACAGCCAGCAGTTTAGCGAGCCTCCTCGGGAGAAGAGGAGGCAGCCGAGCCCAGTCAAGAGGAAAGCCCTGCTTGCACGGAGCTAAGTGGGCCTCCAGTACGGCAGAGCTCTGGCTCTGCTCAGAGCCCCGACCTGGCAGAGTTTCTGGCGCGAGGGCTGCTCGGCCGGGGGGCTCGCCTTGCCCAGACTTGCCTTGCTTTTTAGGCTCCCTCCCCAGGAAGGAGCTGTCTGAGCGAGCCTGGGAGACGCCACTGATGCCTTCCTTGCCTCAGCTCCAATCCTGCCTTGCCTTTGCACATAGGTGCCAGCGTCGTTGGGGAGGGCTTAGGGGGTGGTGGGTTGCACACTGCCAAGGGCTCCAGCAGTAGAGAATTCTGTCTGAGGGAAGGGAAGGGCAACTGCAGGGCTCCTCCAGCGGTTGCTTGGCCGCCCAGATTCAGCAGCCACACGGAGAGCACCAGGCTCCCAAGGTCCCCTGGCTGGTGGTTTTCAGCCCCGCACACACAGGAGGCTGATTCCTTGGGTGCCCAGAAAGTGTATGACAGACGTAGGTTCCCTAGCACTCTCCTCCCCAGCAGAGACATGTGCAGGTGTTTGGGGCCTGATCCTGCGTGTCTGGGTTCCTGCCCACAGCCCCAACTCAGGGGAAGCAGCCCCTGAGGCAAGACCTGCTGGAGGAGCCCTGCGCCCCCGCCTGATAGGCGAGTGCACAGCCAGCAGGGAAGCGAGCCTCCTCGGGGGAAGAGGAGGCAGCAAGTCCCCGTCAAGCTGAAATCCCTGCTTACACGAAGCTAAGTGCGACTCCAGTACGGCAGATCTCTAGCTCTGTTCAGTAGGCCCGATCTGGCAGAGTTCCTGGCACCAAGATGCTCTGCCATAGGCGAGCCTTGCGCAGACTTGCCTTGCTTTAAGGCTCCCTCCCCAGGAAGGAGCAGGCTGTGTGAGGCTCGGAAACGCCACTGGCGCCTTCCTGGCTTCAGCTCTACCCCTGCCTTGCCTTTGCACTTAGGTCCCAAGCGTCCTTGAGGAGGGCTTAGGGGCTGGTGGTTGCACACTGCCAAGGGCTCCAGCAGTGAAAGCTCTGTCAGAGGGAAGCGAAGGGCAACAGCAGGGCTCCTTCAGCGTTCCTTGGCCGCCCAGACAAAGCTCCGCTTCCAAGGGCCCTGCTGGTTTTGCATCCCCACACTAGAGGCTGACTCCGTGGGTGCCTAGAAGAGAAGCAAGTCAGCTTGGGCGGCCAAGGAACCGCTGAAGGAGCCTGCTGTTGCCCTTCGCTTCCCTCTGACAGAGCTTTCACTGCTGAGCCTTGGCAGTGTGCAACCCACCAGCCCCTAAGCCCTCCTCAAGGACGCTTGGGACCTAAGTGCAAAGGCAAGGCAGGGGTAGAGCTGAAGCCAGGAAGGCGCCAGTGGCGTTTCCGAGCCTCACACAGCCTGCTCCTTCCTGGGGAGGAGCCTTAAAGCAAGGCAAGTCTGCGCAAGGCTCGCCTATGGCAGAGCATCTTGGTGCCAGGAACTCTGCCAGATCGGGCCTCTGAACAGAGCTAGAGATCTGCCGTACTGGAGTCGCACTTAGCTTCGTGTAAGCAGGGATTTCAGCTTGACGGGGACTTGCTGCCTCCTCTTCCCCGAGGAGGCTCGCTTCCCTGCTGGCTGTGCACTCGCCTATCAGGCGGGGCGCAGGGCTCCTCCAGCAGGTCTTGCCTCAGGGGCTGCTTCCCCTGAGTTGGGGCTGTGGGCAGGCCCAGACACGCAGGATCAGGCCCAACACCTGCACATGTCTCTGCTGGGGAGGAGAGTGCTAGGGAACCTACGTCTGTCATACACTTTCTGGGCACCCAAGGAATCAGCCTCCGTGTGTGCGGGGCTGAAAACCCCAGCCAGGGGCCCTGGGAGCCTGGTGCTCTCGGTGCGCGCTGATTCTAGGCGGCCTAGAAACCGCTGGAGGAGCCCTGCAGTTGCCCTTCCCTTCCCTCTGACAGAGCTTCACTGCTGAAGCCCTTGGCAGTGTGCAACCCACCACCCCCCTAAGCCCTCCCCAACCACGCCTGGCACCTATGTGCAAAGGCAAGGCAGGATTGGAGCTGAGGCAAGGAAGGCAGCCAGTGGCGTCTCCCAGGCTCGCTCAGACAGCTCCTTCCTGGGGAGGGAGCCTAAAAGCAAGGCAAGTCTGGGCAAGGCGAGCCCCGGCAGAGCAGCCTCGCGCGCAGAAACTCTGCCCAGATCGGGGCTCTGAGCAGAGCTAGAGCTCTGCCGTACTGGAGGCCCACTTAGCTCCGTGCAAGCAGGGCTTTCCTCTTGACTGGGCTCGGCTGCCTCCTCTTCTCCCGAGGAGGCTCGCTACACTGCTGCTGTGCTCTCGCCTATCAGGCGGGCGCGCAGGGCTCCTCCAGCAGGTCTTGCCTCAGGGGCTGCTTCCCCTGAGTTGAGGCTGTGGGCGGGAACCCAGACACGCAGGATAGGCCCCAACCACCTGCACATGTCTCTGCTGGGGAGGAGAGTGCTAGGGAACCTACGTCTCTCACACACTTTCTAGGCACCCACGGAGTCAGCCTCTGGGAGTGTGGGGATGCAAAACCCAGCCAGGGCCCTTGGAACCTGGTGCTCTCCCGTGCGGAGCTTTGTCTGGGCGGCCAAGGAACCGCTGAAAGGAGCCCTGCTGTTGCCTTCTTCCCTCTGACAGAGCTTTCACTGCTGGAGCCCTTGGCAGTGTGCAACCCACCAGCCCCTAAGCCCTCCTCAAGGACGCTTGGGACCTAAGTGCAAAGGCAAGGCAGGGGTAGAGCTGAAGCCAGGAAGGCGCCAGTGGCGTTTCCGAGCCTCACACAGCCTGCTCCTTCCTGGGGGAGGGAGCCTTAAAGCAAGGCAAGTCTGCGCAAGGCTCGCCTATGGCAAGAGCATCTTGGTGCCAGGAACTCTGCCAGATCGGGCCTCTGAACAGAGCTAGAGATCTGCCGTACTGGAGTCGCACTTAGCTTCGTGTAAGCAGGGATTTCAGCTTGACGGGACTTGCTGCCTCCTCTTCCCCGAGGAGGCTCGCTTCCCTGCTGGCTGTGCACTCGCTCCGCCTAATCAGGCGGGGCGGCAGGGCTCCTCCAGCAGGTCTTGCCTAGGGGCTGCTTCCTGAGTTGGGGCTGTGGGCAGGAACCCAGACACGCAGGATCAGGCCCCAAACACCTAGTCACTCATGTCTGCTGGGGAGGAGAGTGCTAGGAAACCTACGTCTGTCATACACTTTCTGGGCACCCAAGGAATCAGCCTCCGTGTGTGCGGGCTGAAAACCCCAGCCAGGGGCCCTGGGAGCCT
>NW_017191356.1:0-10817 GCF_001704415.2 Capra hircus
CAGGGAAAGCGAGTGTCCTTCGGGAAGCAAAGGCAGTCACCTGTTATCATGACTTACTAGAATAGTAGGTACCTTCTCCGGTTGGGCAGAGGCCTTCCCTACCTGATCTGAAAAAGAAAATGAAGTAGCTCGCTGATTTGAGAAATAATTCCCAGACTTGGGTTTCCAACCAGTATAGAATCCGACAATGGCCCTGTCTTGTAGCCGCGTTAATTAACAGGTATGTGAAGCTCTAAATATCAGTGGAAATTACATACAGCATATAGGCCCAGTGTTCTGGAATGGTGGAAAGAAACAACCAAACTCTTGAAGAGACACTTTCAAAATGGATCATAGAGACTGACTGTACATGGATGGGCTTGCTTCCGGCAGACTTACTCATATTACGGGTAACCGCACGTTCCCACAGTTGTTGTCCTTATGAAATTTTCTATGGGAGACCCCCTCCCACAGTGAGGCAGGTGTTAGCAGATTTGCCACAAGTAAGGGGGTGGGATTTCACAGCAGATGGAACAATTAGGTAAGGTAATAAATCAGGTAACTAAGTTTGTATAAAAAAGAATATCATTCCCCTTGAGGAACAGATTCATGAATTTGTGCTCAGTGATCAGGTGTGGCTCAATGACTGGAAACACAATTCCTTGGCCTGACATCGGAAAGGTCCTTATACTGTTGTTTTAGCCACAATTCTGAAAGAGATGGGAATACCAGACCACCTAACCTGCCTCTTGAGAAATCTGGATGAAGGTCAGGAAGCAACAGTTAGAGCAGGACATGGAACAACAGACTGGTTCCAAAAAGGAAAAGGAGTATGTCAAGGCTGTATATTGTCACCCCTGTTTATTTAACTTCTATGCAGAGTACATCATGAAAAATGCTGGGATGGAAGATACATAAGCTGGAATCAAGATTGGTAGAAATATCAATCAACTTAGATATGCAGATGACACCACCATTATGGCAGAACGTGAAGAGGAACGGGTATGTCGGGGAACTTCTTGAGTTGCAGCAAGGGTGTGAAGGACCCTTTGGAAGTTCAGAGGTTAGGTGTGGTTAGTCTCGAGATGCCTCAGCGGAAATGGGCCTCATGTCGCCTGGAATGGAGAGGCTCCTGGATATTCCGAGTTTCAGCAGGTGCTCTCGAGTTACGACGGGGATTCAGGGACCCGCTCTGGCGGCCGCAGGAAAGGCCAGTTATCATGCGTGTTGCTAGGGGGCCTCTCGTGATTCCTCTCCCGTCGATGCCGGGGCCTAAGACCTTGTGTGGAGTCGGGGCCGGAAGCTGAGGATTCCTCTCCAGTGCTGACATGGATTTTGGGGTACTTCTGGAGTCTCCACAAAGGAGTCAGGCCTCGTCTCGAGTGGGGGCATGAGCGTGCCCTTTCCTCCCATGCTGTAGCAGCAGTGTCACGCTTCCCCTTGCGTGGACCAAGGGATCTGTGGCTTTCCCTCGAGTCTTTCCACGAGGCTTTGCTGTCCCACGTGTCACGGTGGTGTGAGTCGATCCTCGGCGTGAAAGCCGAGGCAGTGCAGGGAAAACAGGTTCCTGTGGAACGGACTGAGATATCTGGGGGAGTCTTGGAATGGTGGCACGACCCTGCAGTTCCTCTCCCCTTTCTTTGGAGAGCGCCTCCTCTGAGATGCGATGGGAATGCCGGGAATTTTCCCGACCAAGCAGGGAAAGGATCCGTCCTCTCGAGCTACGAGCCGGAAACGGAGCTCCTCTGGATGTGGCCGGGACCCTCGTGCTTCCTCTTGAGTGGAGACGGGTATGTCGGGGAACTTCTTGAGTTGCAGCATGGCTGTGAAAGACTCTTTGGAAGTTCCAGAGGTCAAGTGTGATTAGCCTCGAGACACCCCAGTGGAAACGGGCCTCATCTCGCCTGCAGGGGAGAACCTCCTGGATTTACCGAGTTGCGGCAGGTGCTCTTGACTTACGACGGGGACCTCATGGACCCGCTCTGGTGACCTCAAGGAAAGGCCAGTCCCCATGGATGTTGCTAGAGGGCCTGTCGCTGATTCCTCTCCCGTCGATGCCAGGGCCTAAGACCTTGTGTGGAGTCGGGCCGGAACCTGAGGATTCCTCTCCAGGCTGACATGCATCTTGGGGTACTTCTGGGAGTCTCCCCAGGGGAGTCAGTCCTCGTCTCGAGTGGGGGCATGCACGTGCGCTTTCCTCCCGAGCTGTTAGCAGCAGTGTCACGCTTCCCGTCGGTGGGGATCAAGGGATCTGAGGCTTTCCCACGAGGCTTTCCCACAGGGCTGTCCCACGTGCCACCATGGTGTGAGTGGATCCTCGGCGTGAAAGTCGAGGCATTGCGGGGAAAACAGGTTCCTCTGAAATGGACTGAGATATCTGGGGGACTCTTGGAATGGTGGCACGACCCTGGAGTTCCTCTCGCCTTTCCTATTGAGAGCCCTTGCTCTTGAGATGGCCACGGGAACGCTGAAAAATCTTTCCTGACTAAGCAGGATAGGATCCCTCATCTCGAGCTACCAGGCGGAAACGGGGTTCCCCTGGATGTGGGCGGGACCTCGTGCTTCCTCTCGAGTGGAGACGGGTATGTCGGGGAACTTCTTGAGTTGCAGCAAGGACCCTTTTGGAATTCCAGAGTTTAGGTGTGATGAGCCTCCAGACGCCTCAGAGGAAATGGGCCTCATCTCGCCTGGAGCGGAGAACCCTCCTGGATTTTCTAGAGTTGGGCAGGGTCTCTCGAGTTACACGGGGACCTCAGGGACCCGCTCTGGTGGCCTCAGGAAAGGCCAGTGCCCATGGGAGTTGCAAGGGGGCCTTTCAGGGATTCCTCTCCCGTCGATGTCGGGGCCTAAGACCTTGTGTGGAGTCGGGGCGGAACCTGAGGATTCCTCTCCAGTGCTGACATGGATCTTGGGGTACTTCTGGAGTCTCTCCTGGGGAGTCAGTCCTCATCTCGAGTGGGGGCATGCACGTGACGCTTTCCTCACGAACTGTAGCAGCAGTGTCACAGCTTCCCGTCGCGGGGATCAAGGGATCTGTGGCTTTCCCTCGAGGCTTTCCGACGAGGCTTTCCCACAGGGCTGTCCCACGTGGACATGCCATGGTGTGAGTGAGTGGATCCTCGGCGTGAAAGTAGAGGCAGTGCAGGGAAAACAAGTTCCTCTGGAATGGACTGAGACATCTGGGGGTCTCTTGGAATTGGTGGCACGACACTGGGTTCCTCTCGCCTTTCCTGTTGAGAGCGCCTCTCTTCTTGAGATGCCACGGGAAAGCCGGAATCTTTCCAGACAAGCAGGAAAGGAATCCCTAATCTCGAAGCTGACGAGGTGGAAACCGAGGCTCCTCTGGATGTGGGCGGGACCCTCGTGCTTCCTCTCGAGTGGAGACTGGGTATGTCGGGGAACTTCTTGAGTTGCAGCAAGCGTGTGAAGGACCCTTTGGAAGTTCCAGAGGTTAGGTGTGATTGAGCCTCGAGACGCCTCAGCGGAAATGGGCCTCATCTCGCCTGGAGGGGAGAACCTCCTGGATTTTCTCAGAGTTGCTGGCAGGTGCTCTCGACTTAAGACGGGGACCTCAGGGACCCGCTCTGGTGGCCTCAGGAAAGGCCAGTCCCCATGCGAGTTGCTCGGGGGCCTTTGGCATTCCTCTCCCGTCGATGCCAGGGCCTAAGACCTTGTGTGGAGTCGGTGCCTGGAACCTGAGGATTCCTCTCCAGTGCTGACATGGATCTTGGGGTACTCTGGAGTCTCCCAGGGGAGTCAGTCTCATCTCGATGGGGGCATGCACGTGGGCTTTCCTCCGCGATCTGTAGCAGCAGTGTCCATCTTCCCGTCGCGTGGATCCAGGGATCTGTGGCTTTCCCTCGAGGCTTTCCCGACGAGGCTTTCCCACAGGGCTGTCCCACGTGCCACTGCCTGGTGAGTGAGTCGATCCTCGGCTTGAAAGTCGAGGCAGTTGCAGGGAAACAGGTTCCCTGGAATGGACTGAGACATCTGGGGGACTCTGGAATGGTGGCACGACCCTGGAGTTCCTCTCGCCTTTCCTGTTGGAGAGCGCTCTCTCTTGAGATGCGACGGGAAACGCCGGGAATTCTTTCCAGACCACCAGAGGAAAGGATCCCTTCTCAGCTACGAGGCGGAAACAGGCTCCTCTGGATGTGGGCGGACTCCTCGTGCTTCCTCTCCGAGTGGAGACGGGTATGTGGGGAACTTCTTGAGTTGCAGCAAGGGTGTGAAGGACCCTTTGGAAGTTCCAGAGGTTAGGTGTGATTAGCCTCGAGACGCCTCAGCGAAATGGGCCTCATCTCGCCTGGAGGGGAGAACCCTCCTGGATGTTCTCGAGTTGCGGCAGGTGCTCTCGACTTAAGGCGGGGACCTCAGGGACCTCGCTCTGGTGGCCTCAGGAAGCGCCAGTCCCCATGCGAGTTGCTCCGGGGCCTCTCGGGATTCCTCTCCCGTCGAAGCCGGGCCTAAACTTTGTGGAGTCGAGGAACCTGAGGATTCCTCGTCGCAGTGTGAAATGATCTATGGTCGGTCATTCCTGGAGCTCCCACAGGGAGTCTTAGGCCCGCATCGAAGGGAGAGGATCAGGCCCCTGAGCAACTCGCATGGGACTGCCTTTCCTGAGGCCACAGAGCGGGTCCCTGAGGTCCGTCTAAGTCGAGAGCACTGCCAACCGAGAAAATCCAGGAGGTTCTCCCACTCCAGGCGAGTGAGTCCATTTCCGCTTGAGGTCCGAGGCTAATCACACCTGACTTCTGGAACTTCCAAAGGGTCCTTCACACCCTTGCTGCAACTCAAGAAGTTCCCCAACATACCCGTCTCGACTCGGAGAGGAAGCACGAGGAGTCCCGCCCACATCCAGAGGAGCCCTGTTTCCTGCCTCTTAGCTCGAAAGGATGATCCTTTCCCTGGTGGTCGGGAAAGAATTCCCGGCGTTCCCTACGCATCTCAAGAGGAGGCGCTCTCCACAGGAAAGGCGAGAGGAACTCCAGGGTCGTGCCACCATTCCCAGAGTCCCCCAGATGTCTCAGTCCATTTCCAGGGAAACCTGTATTCCCTGAACTGCCTCGACTTTCAAGCCGAGGATCGACTCACACCACAGTTGGCACGTGGGACAGCCCTGTGGGAAAGCCGTCGTGCGGAAAGCCTCGAGGGAAAGCCACAGATCCCTTGATCCACGCGACAGGGAAGCATGACACTGCTGCTACAGATCGGGAGGAAAGCCCACGTGCATGCCCCCACTCGAGACGAGGACTGACTCCCCTGGGGAGACTCCAGAAGTACCCCAAGATCCATTTCAGCACTGGAGAGGAATCCTCAGGTTCCGGCACCGACTCCACACAAGGTCTTAGGCCCCTGGCATCGATGGGAGAGGAATCCGAGAGGCCCCGAGCAACTCGCATGGGGACTGGCCTTTCCTGAGGCCACCAGAGCGGGTCCCTGAGGTCCCCGTCTTAAGTCGAGAGCACCTGCAGCAACTCGAGAACATCCAGGAGGTTCTCCCCTCCAGGCGAGATGAGGCCCATTTCCGCTGAGGCGTCTCGAGGCTAATCACACCTAACCTCTGGAACTTCCAAAGGGTCCTTCACACGCTTGCTGCAACTCAAGAAGTTCCCCGACATACCCAGTCTCCACTCGAGAGGAAGCACGAGGGTCCCGCCCACATCCAGAGGAGCCTGGTTTCCACCTCGTCGCTTGAGATTAGGATTCTTTTCCTGCTTCGTCTGGAAAGAATTCCCGGCTTTCCCGTCGCATCTCAAGAAGAGGCGCTCTCAACAGGAAAGGCGAGAGAAACCCCAGTGTCGTGCCACAATTCCAAGGGACCCCCAGATGTCTCAGTCCATTCCATGAGGAACTTGTTTTCCCTGCACTGCCTCTACTTTCACGCCGAGGATCCACTCACTCCACCATGGCATGTCCCACGTGGGACAGCCCTGTGGGAAAGCCTCGTCGGAAAGCCTCGAGGGAAAGCCACAGATCCCTTGATCCCCCGCGACGGGAAGTGTGACACTGCTGCTACAGTTCGTGAGGAAAGCTCACGTGCATGCCCCCACACGAGATGAGCACTGACTCCCCAGGAGAGACTCCAGAAGTACCCCAAGATCCATATCAGCACTGGAGAGGAATCCTCAGGTTCCAGCCCCGACTCCACACAAGGTCTTAGGCCCCGACATCGACGGGAGAGGAATCCCTGAAAGGCCCCCTTGCAACTCCCATGGGCACTGGCCTTTCCTGAGGCCACCGAGCGGGTCCCTGAGGTCCCCGTCGTAACTCGAGAGACCCTGCCCAACTCTAGAAATCCAGGAGGTTCTCCGCTCCAGGCGAGATGAGGCCCATTTCCTCTGAGGCGTCTGGAGGCTCATCACACCTAAACTCTGGAAATTCAAAAGGGTCCTTGCTGCAACTCAAGAAGTTCCCCGACATACCCGTCTCCACTCGAGAGGAAGCACGAGGTCCCGCCCACATCCAGGGGAACCCCGTTTCCGCCTGGTAGCTCGAGATGAGGGATCCTATCCTGCTTAGTCAGGAAAGATTTTTCAGCGTTCCCGTGGCCTCTCAAGAGCAAGGGCTTCTCAATAGGAAAGGCGAGAGGAACTCCAGGGTCGTGCCACCATTTCCAAGAGTCCCCCAGATATCTCAGTCCATTTCAGAGGAACCTGTTTTCCCCGCAATGCCTCGGACTTTCACGCCGAGGATCCACTCACACCATGGTGGCACGTGGGACAGCCCTGTGGGAAAGCCTCGTGGGAAAGCCACAGATCCCTTGATCCCCACGACGGGAAGCGTGACACTGCTGCTACAGCTCGGGAGGAAAGCGCACGTGCATGCCCCCACTCGAGACGAGGACTGACTCCCCTGGAGAGACTCCAGAAAGTACCCCAAGATGCATGTCAGCCCTGGAGAGGAATCCTCAGGTTCCGGCCCCGACTCCACACAAGGTCTTAGGCCCTGGCATCGTCGGGAGAGGAACAGCGACAGGCCCTCTAGGCAACCAGCATGGGGACTGGCCTTTCCTGAGGTCACCAGAGCGGGTCCATGAGGTCCCCGTCGTAAGTCAAGAGCACCTGCCCGCAACTCGAGTAAAATCCAGGAGGTTCTCCCCTGCAGGCGAGATGAGGCCCGTTTCCACTGGGGTGTCTCGAGGCTAATCACACTTGACCTCTGGAAATTCCAAAGAGTCTTTCACAGCCATGCTGCAACTCAAGAAGTTCCCCGACATACCCGTCTCCACTCAAGAGGAAGCACGAGGGTCCCGGCCACATCCAGAGGAGCTCCGTTTCCGGCTCGTAGCTCGAGAGGACGGATCCTTTCCCTGCTTGGTCGGGAAAGAATTCCCGGCATTCCCATCGCATCTCAAGAGGAGGCGCTCTCCAAAGGAAAGGGGAGAGGAACTGCAGGGTCGTGCCACCATTCCAAGACTCCCCAGATATCTCAGTCCGTTCCACAGGAACCTGTTTTCCCTGCACTGCCTCGGCTTTCACGCCGAGGATCGACTCACACCACCGTGACACGTGGGACAGCCCTGTGGAAAGCCTCGTGGGAAAGACTCGAGGGAAAGCCACAGATCCCTTGGTCCACGCAAGGGGAAGCGTGACACTGCTGCTACAGCATGGGAGGAAAGGGCACGCTCATGCCCCCACTCGAGACGAGGCCTGACTCCTTTGTGGAGACTCCAGAAGTACCCCAAAATCCATGTCAGCACTGGAGAGGAATCCTCAGCTTCCGGCCCCGACTCCACACAAGGTCTTAGGCCCGGCATCGACGGGAGAGGAATCACGAGAGGCCCCCTAGCAACACGCATGATAACTGGCCTTTCCTGTGGCCGCCAGAGCGGGTCCCTGAATCCCCGTCGTAACTCGAGAGCACCTGCTGAAACTCGGGAATATCCAGGAGCCTCTCCATTCCAGGCGACATGAGGCCCATTTCCGCTGAGGCATCTCGAGACTAACCACACCTAACCTCTGGAACTTCCAAAGGGTCCTTCACACCCTTGCTGCAACTCAAGAAGTTCCCCGACATACCCGTTCCTCTTCACGTTCTGCCATAATGGTGGTGTCATCTGCATATCTAAGTTTATTGATATTTCTACCGGCAATCTTGATTCCAGCTTATGTATCTTCCATCCCAGCATTTTTCATGATGTACTCTGCATAGAAGTTAAATAAACAGGGTGACAATATACAGCCTTGACATACTCCTTTTCCTTTTTGGAACCAGTCTGTTGTTCCATGTCCTGCTCTAACTGTTGCTTCCTGACCTTCATCCAGATTTCTCAAGAGGCAGGTTAGGTGGTCTGGTATTCCCATCTCTTTCAGAATTGTGGCTAAAACAACAGTATAAGGACCTTTCCGATGTCAGGCCAAGGAATTGTGTTTCCAGTCATTGAGCCACACCTGATCACTGAGCACAAATTCATGAATCTGTTCCTCAAGGGGGAATGATATTCTTTTTTATACAAACTTAGTTACCTGATTTATTACCTTACCTAATTGTTCCATCTGCTGTGAAATCCCACCCCCTTACTTGTGGCAAATCTGCTAACACCTGCCTCACTGTGGAGGGGTCTCCCATAGAAAATTTCATAAGGACAACAAGGGGAACGTGCGTCCGTAATATGAGTAAGTCTGCCGGAAGCAAGCCCATCCATGTACAGTCAGTCTCTATGATCCATTTTGAAAGTGTCTCTTCAAGAGTTTGGTTGTTTCTTTCCACCATTCCAGAACACTGGGGCCTATATGCTGTATGTAATTTCCACTGATATTTAGAGCTTCACATACCTGTTAATTAACGCGGCTACAAAGACAGGGCCATTGTCGGATTCTATACTGGTTGGAAACCCAAGTCTGGGAATTATTTCTCAAATCAGCGAGCTACTTCATTTTCTTTTTCAGATCAGGTAGGGAAGGCCTCTGCCCAACCGGAGAAGGTACCTACTATTCTAGTAAGTCATGATAACAGGTGACTGCCTTTGCTTCCCCGAAGGACACTCGCTTTCCCTGCATCCTGAGAACTCCACGTCTCAGCCAGTTGGAAAAGCGCTTCTTGGAGGTCATTATTCAGGGCAACTTCCCCTGGAGCCCGGGGCCATAGGGAGCGGCTCCACACTCCCAGGGAAAGGCAGAGCCACAGCCACACATCTGTCCCATCCCCTTTGCTCTGTAGGAGAGCTCTAGTGAGCCTAGGTCTGTCAGGAAAATTCTTGGCTCCTATGGGACACATTCTATGTGTGAAACTGCATCCAGGACCTAGGGGCCACAGGGCGCCTGTTTCTCTCGGGGCGGAGGGTGGGGGGCCTGAAGCAGTGCGGCCCAGCAACAGCTTCCACATCCATCCAATTGCTCTTTTCTTACCTCTGATAGAACTAGCTTTGTTCCAGCCTTTGGCAATTTGGAGGCAAGCGGGCCCCACTTCCTCCCCAAGGAGGCATGGGACCTACTTTGAGTGGAAAGGCCCCTCACGGAGCTGAACCCAGGAAGGCACCCAGTCATGTCTGACACATTCCTGCATCCTGCTTCTTCATGAGCAATACCGCTATAAGCTAGGCATGTCTTTCCAAGGCTCAGAAAGGACAGGGGAGATGCATGGTGCTGCCTCTGGAATTTCGGTCCTCTGAGCAGACCTGAGGTCTCCCCTTGAAGGAGCTAACCAGTTTCTTCCAAATACAGGCTTGCAAACACACACTGGGTGGCTGCCTCTTCTTCCCTGAAGGACGATCACTTTCCCCGCATCCTGTGAACTCTGCATCCCAGCCTGCTGGAAAAGCGCTTCTTGGAGGTCATTTTTCAGGGACAATTTTCCCTGGAGCCGGGCCATAGGGAGGGCCCCATGCTCGCTGGGAAAGGCAGAGTCACATCCACAGTCTGTTCTACCCCTTTTGCCCTGTAGGAGAGCTCTAGTGAGCCTAGGTCTGTCAGGAAAATTCTTGGCTCCTATGGGGACACACCCTGTGTGTTAACCTGCATATCGGACCTAGGGGCCACAGGGCGCCTGTTCCTCTGGGGGGACCCTGAAGTGGTGCGGCCCAGCAACAGCCTGAACATCCATCCGATTGCTCTTTTCTTCCTTCTGATAGAGCTAGCTTTGCTTCTCGCTTTTGGCATTTTCGGAAGCCAGGCGAGCCCCACCGCTGTTGTCCTGGGGTCTATTGGAGGTACCGGGTCTATTGGACCCCAGCATGGCACCCGACCCCCTCAGACACACTCCCGCAGCCTCCTTCCCCATGGGCAGGACTGTTCTGACCTAGGAATGTGTTCCCAAGGCTCAGAAAAATGCAGGGAGACACACGGCCCTGACTCTGGAACTGAGGCCGTTGGAGCAGGCCTGGAGGTCTGACGTCTGAGACGCCAAACACTTGCTGCAAGATACAGGTGTGAAAACACACTCTCTGGGGCTGCCTTTCCTTCCTCCAAGGAAGAGAGCTTTTCCAGTCTCCTCCGTGCTGAGTCATACAAGGCTGGAAAGGTCTGGCTTAGAGGGCATTTCTCAGCGGCAATGGCCCCTGAGGCCCTGCACCCAGGGAGGGATCCTACCCTCCCAGGGGAAGTCAAAGCAACTCCAAACAGCTGTTCTCTCATGTTTCTTCCTCTGCAGGAGGAGCTAGTGAGCCCAGGTCTGTCTGGAACGTTCTTGGATCCTGCGGGGAAATCATCCTGGGAGCCCACCTGGATACCAGTCGTAGGGCTAAAATTCGCATTTTCCTTCCTTGGAGCCCTAACGCAGTACAGCCTAGCAACTGCTTGAAAATCCATCCTGTTGCTGTTTTCTCCCTCTGACAGAGCGAGCTTTGCTCCCCATTTTGGGATTTCAGAAGCAAGGTGGTGGCCTGCAACTCCTTGCCT
>NW_017191357.1:0-21631 GCF_001704415.2 Capra hircus
TATAATAATCATCCTTGGAAGTGCATAAAGATCTTTTTAATCATTATGGTTGTTATATGAGTTAAATATGTTTCCTGTCTATATATGGTAGAGCTTGTTTATTTATCTTGGGGGTTCATATATCTGGGATATGTGTTGCTAACAAAAACTACTATTTATTCCTCCCACCTACCCTATCCATTTGGATAACATAATGTTGGTTTCTGTGGTTGTTGAGTTTGTTTTATTTTGTAATACTCATTTGTGTCATATTTAGATTCATATTTATATGAAGTAAGTGTCTACTCTATTTAAACATATTAATAAGGTGGATAAATCTTTCAGAATTACATGTGAGATACAAATGAATGGTATTGCTGTACTATTGTTAACTAGATTATGTAATTCTCCTTAAAAATTTATATTATTATGATGATAAGGTTGCATAGTAAAAGGAATTGTGATGAATTTCATTAATATTTTGTTGGAAGGCTTTGTATAAACAGAATCGTGGAACGAGACAGTTATTAATAAAAGTATTGTTAATACAATGTATACATGCTAGTTATTGGAATAAATATGTAAAAGAAATAATTTTAAAACAGATGAAATATATCAACTATTTGGTCATGCTGGGTATGATGTGAGATGCAGGTTCAGATTAGTGAAATAGTAATACTCATTATTACAGCAAGATGATGACGGGAGAAGTACGAAGGAGAAGATGACGGATGAGGAATTTGGATATATATCATGTGTTTTCATGGTATGAAAAGAGTGTTGTTTAAATAATGAAAATTAACCGCCAATCAAAATAGTGATGGGTCAAGATCTCTCCATTAAATATGGATATCAAAGCAATATTGAAATTTAGGGTTTGGATATAGCATTATAGAGGTATATTACAATTACAGCAACTTTTAAACAAAAGAAAACTTAGTGTTTTTCAATTGTGATTTATGTTGCAATTGTGTATAAATTCTTCTAGAGAACAAAGAGTGTTTTGGAACAAGTGGTAAAACCACAACTAAAATTTCTCCTTGCTGATGTCGTGACATTAACTTATTAACTAGTCTTATCCAAATCTGCAATTATTTTAGTTGTTTACAGATGAAGTTATTCATTTTGAACGAAGTGATGATCATGTTTGATTTCTGTTTGTCTAGCATAAATTATATGTGTGGAGGGAGGGATCTTAAAATGCAGCAAATAAGTAAGATTTTTAAAAATGTTAAAATAAAATGCCACACCTAAGCTTTTGCAGAAAAAGGTACTATATATAGGTAATATTTTTGTAAACATACTAAACAAGAGAAAAATATGGAAATTGTTATTGTAGATTGAAATGATTATACTTACTGTAATGAGGGCATATTAAATCTAGTAATCATACAGTATAGTGGGCCATCATAAAATGATACAAATAGAAATTTTGCCCCGGAAAAAAAAAAAAAAAGTGTTGGGAGCAAGGAATTTACACTGTGTAGTAAATAAGATTGTAAGCCACTATGGAAGTTATGGAGAAGATTTCTATGAAAAATAAAATAGAAGTCCATATAGCACAGAGTCTCACTATTCTGGGATAACAAGAAAAATGTATTCTAAGAAGATATTATAACCAGTGTTGTAGAAGACTAGTTTAAATATGGTACAATGGAAAAAGTGTAATAATGCATCAAAGGGAAAAAGAAAATGTGGTAATCATATTAATGATGAAAACTATATTACATCAAGATTGTCTGGAAAAAAAAGTAAATTGAAAGATTGAAATAAATATATAGTGAAGAAAACTGCCCAATCAAAAGAATATAAATAATAATGGAAACTCACAGTAGAGGGTTGGGAGGATCATGGACGAGGGTAGATACTGAAGTCTATTAGGCATGGGACTTTTGAGATCTCATGATGACCAGTGAGCTACTCCAGAGCTACCTCAAATGTATCCTAACATGAAGATATAAAGCTGGCTTATTTCAAACTGATGAGATGAGAATAGAGAAATAGAAAGAGGAACAGAAACAATCAATATGTGACTATTTTCAGACTAGGGATCAGGTGTTCCTGAGATATGAAATGGATCGTGAAGAAATGAAAGAGCTGAATGTACGAGACTAATGAGGAGAAGGGAGAAATGAGAAGAAGGAGCTCGAAGCCTGTTTCAATAACATTTTTGTCTAAAAGAATCAGGAAGCAGGAAAGAACCCATGGGAATAGAATAAGATAAGGAAATTGATCAAGAGCCAAACAAAAAAGCTGTGGATCCCTAGAGCCCAGGGATGCTTTGAATCTAGTTATTGACTGATTGATCCTTGAAGGATAAGGCAATGCTGAGATGCATTTTTTTCAAAGTGATCAGTCAACATTAGGCATACTGAAATGTCAGAAGGTGGAATAGAGAACAATAGACATTTTCATAACTGGATAGAAGTTTAACCAGAGTGATTTAATAAACATAGACACAAGGTAGAATGAGAAGAAAAGAATTGGAGCATCAGTGTTCATTGCTGGAAGAATCAGCAGGGAAGTAGGAGCTGTGGGGCTGCGCTAGTGGATTGCAAGAGTCAGACGAGATGAAGCGACTATAGAGCAGAGCAGCAAGATAAAGTAGAGGATAAAAAAGCCGAGACATACTGGACTATTCTGCTTCCGATGTCAAGTTAGCATGAGAATTTGGATAATGCATGAGAGTCTCTCTGGTGAGTGAAGCGCGGGCCCATGGAAATATAACAAATGTGGGAAGCTAAGGAAATGGACCCAATATATGCAACTGGCCGATATTAAACAGAGGTGCAGCGAAGAGAGAGCTGAAGGGGGTAGAAATGATCTCAGTCACTTACAACTGGAAGGGAGCTATCAAGTCAGAAAATAGAGGATGAAACAAGGGTAAGGCTGCATATTAGCTGACGATGAGGCCTGATGAGCTTTGCAGAGTAGGGAGGTGTTTGAATTATTAGTAACATAGTGCCTTATACTGGAAATCTGACTCAGGAAGATAATGCAAATCCATTATTAAATGTTTTGTAAAATTATGAGAGTATAGGGGAGGATAATAAATGGTATTAGGAATTCATTGAGAATAAAACTTGGGTTAAAACACTAGTCATCATAAGGTATCATGTGTATGCTGATGTCTCTGATTAAAGACTCTAGATAGTAGAGTTTTAAGATTGGGGCTAACTATCACTAAAGGAGAATCAAATTGGAGTATGAGTCACGCTTAAGAAAGGGTGTATATCCATATTTGAGTTAATTTTGCTAGATAATATTATATTCCCGGGACAGAGACAAGTTGATATTTCAGAAGGTTTCCGTGTGCTTGTATAGATGGGCATGAAGGTGAGAACTGGCGTTTTCATCCTGCTCATCCGCGCCTGGTGGCGAGGCGACTGCGGCAGGCACCTGGCCGCCCCAAGTCCCACCCCGCGCCCTTGTCTGGTGTCGATCTGTTCCCGCGTGCGTGTGGCCATCGTACTCTGATAGGCTGTGGAGGAAACAGGACTTTCTCTATCGGGCCCGCCGCCTCATGTCCTTCACTCGGGCCCGTTCATTGTCGTGGAGGCTGTGAGCGATTGCGCCGACAATTAGAGATGCATGGCCTTCACGAATTTAGCAAGAGAACAACCAGCCAACATGGGCGCAATGGTTTCCTAAAAATGAAAGGTCTCCAGTTCGTTTGGCCCAGGAAAACTACTGCCTTGTCGAGGCTCAACCACTGACCACTGTGGCCTGAATCTCCCTGTTCATGCTTTTGTGGGTTTCTGCAGAGAAGCTTCAGGTCAGAGAGAGGGCCACATGAGTTGTCTGGGGGTGTCTTGCCCCAGGTTGGGGCTGGGGGGCCTCTTCACTCAAATGCAAAGTTCCACAGAGTGAGCCCTGCAACTTCAGGGGTGTAATGGGGTTAGGATCACCGAGTAGTGTCTGTTCTTCTTAAGAGTTGAGTTGGTTTGCAGCTGCAGGTTTTCCCAGTGTTTAGGTTCACCCAGTCTCCTGGCTGGACAGGGTGGAGGCCCGGTTGGTGGATGCGGTCAGCATATAGTTACTATATTCCATGAGAGCTTTCATGGTTTCTCCCCCCTGGAGGGCACCCTTGGGTTGTTCCTTTTCAAGTCCATTCCTTCCCTTGGCTTGGGGAATGGCTCTACTATGAGTCAGTGAAAGCCGCTCAGTTGTGTGCGACTCTTTACAACCCAGGGACTATACAATCTATGGAATTCTCCAGGCCAGAATACTGGAGTGAGTAGCCTTTCCCTTCTCCAGGGATCTTCCCAACCCAGGGATCGAACCCAGGTCTCCCACGTGGCAGGCAAGTTCTTTACCAGCTGAGCCACAGGAGAAGCCCCTTATACATCAGTTCAAGTACACTTAACAATAGCTTATCCCTTGAACTAATAATGGCACTGGGAGAAGGGTCATTGGAAGCAACTAATCCAATTTTCTTGAGTTTCCTGACATAAGGCCATTTCAAGGTCTGATTGGACCTCTCTGCTTTCCCAGTGATAGTGTCTTGAGGCTGAGTGCAAGGTACATTTTATGATCAAGGCCCTTTGTCATTTGAGACACAAATTCTGAACCATTATCACTTTGTAGGGATCCTGGGAGCAAAAATCTAAGATTATTTCTTGCAGTAATGCATTAGGCACTTCAGCTGCCATTTCAGTTCTAGCAGGGAATGCTTCTGTCTACCCAGAAAACGTGTCTACTAGCACCAGGAGATACCCTGAAATTGCTCGGGACTCTCGGCATGCCAGTGAAATCAAACTTCCAGTGTTCTCCAGGATATGTCCCCCTGGTTCCCATGGACCTTATCTGAGAGCTTCTGGGGAGAGACTGGTGTTGGAGTTGTTCTTGTGCATATGAGGCATGTCTCAGCTCTCCAATTGAGTATATTAATACTTTTCATGCCGGATACCATGACTTCAACTGATCTGTTGTACAAGGCTTCCTCCATAGTGAAGATGATGATAGCATGACACATGCTGGTTACCCATGGACTATTGCCCCTTGCATGCATGGTACAGTTGGATGGATGGAGGAGCCTGGTGGGCTGCAGTCCATGTCGCTAAGAGTCGGGCATGACTGAGCGACTTCACTTTCACTTTTCATTTCATGCATTATGGCAACCCACTTCAGTATTCTTGCTGGAGAATCCCAGGACAGAGGAGCCTAGCTGCCATCTATGGGGTCGCACAGACTCCAAGACCTTAGCAGCAGCAGCCAGCATGGGTTCCTAGATCTATAATGAAGTTCCATTTGGGGGCTTCATCTAATTCTTCCTTTGTATAGACTGGGTAGTAACTGAATGGACCTGGCTCTTACATAAGAAGGTAATTGCCAAGTTACTAGCCCAGCGGTGTACTTCTTGCAGCTGCAGCTGCCTTGGCCTTGTTGTTTCCCTTCATTAACTCTGCACCCCCTTTTGGTGACCTCTACAGTGAATCACTGCCACATCTTGGGGAAACTGTACTGCTTCTAAGAGCTTCAGTATGCTTAAGCCGTGTTTCATCAGTCTGTTCTCTGCAGTAAACATATCTCTTTCCTTCCAAATAGCCCTGTGTGTGTGAAGGATAGCATGCAAATACTGGGAATCTGTGTAACATTTAAGATCTTCCCTGTTCCAAGCTCTAAGGCTCTCTATCAGCTCCATTTTGGGGGCAGAAGTCTGTAGGCAGTAGGTTTTGTGCCTCTCTGACTTGGGTCTGGGAGGTGACTGCATATCTCACCAGCTTTTTTACTCTCTCTCCTAAAATTCCTCCTGTCTGTGAACCATTCCCCTTTGGCATTTGGGAGAGGCTCACTTCCTAGGTTTGGGTGACTGGAATAGATCATGTCTACGATTTCTATATAGTCATGCTCCAGGGATCCCATTTCTGTGGGTAGCAGGGTGGCAGAATGTAGTACGTGACAGGTTTTTATGGTAGCCACTGGGTTGTCTAAAAGCAGAGCCTGAGTTTGAATAGACATTCCGTGACATAGCCGTTCTATTTCCTTAGAAATTAACGAAAGCCTGTATGGAGTCCATATAGAGGTTGGCAGACCAAACTTTAACTTTTCGCTTCCTTTAGCAGGGTTGTAGTAGTTGCTAGCAGACTAGGAGGCCATCCCTTAATGGTTTGATCTAATTGTTTAGAGAAATAAGCAACCACCTTAGTAAGGTGTCCCAGTTTATAAGCTAAAATACCTCAATGGCAATTCCCCTTCTCTTATAAATGTAAAGGTGAAGAGTTTAGCTAAATCTGGGAGAGCCAGGGGAAGTGGCCTAAAGTAATGGCTTTTTCACTTCTTAAAACCCCTTCACATTCTGAAATGCATTCTGAATCCACATTCAAAAGGATCATCATCTTTGCCTTTCAATTCTTCATATTGAGGACTAGCTATTAGACCACAGTTAGGAACTCAGTTGTGGGAAAACGTGGCCATCCTCGGGAGACCCCTTAGCTGTTTTCTAGCTTTAGGAGGAGAGAGGCTGCAGATGGCTTCTTTCCTTTCCTGGGGTGGGCTTCTCTGACCTGTAAGGATGAAGCTTAGGTAGTTCATCCTAGTTTGTGATGTTTGATTACTTTCTTGGACAGCTATATCCTTTATCAGCTAGATGGTTTAGGGTGGCCACAGTGTTTTTTGTCAGAGGCCTCCTTCGTAGGGCTCAGTTCAGTTCAGTTCATTTCAGTTCAGTCACTCAGTCGTGTCTGACTCTCTGCGCCCCCATGAACCACAGCATGCCAGGCCTCCCTCTCCATCACTACCTCCCGGAGTTTACCCAGACCCATGTCCATTGAGTCGGTGATGCCATCCAACCATCTTTTCTTCTATCCTCCCCTTCTCCACCTGCCCTCAATCTTTCCCAGCATCAGGGTTTTTTCCCAATGAGTCAGCTCTTCGCATCAGGTGGCCAAAGGATTGGAGTTTCAGCTTCAACATCAGTCCTTCCAATGAACACCCAGGACTGATCTCCTTTAGGATAGACTGGTTTGATCTCCTTGCAGGTCCAAGGGACTCTCGAGTCTTCTCCAACACAACAGTTCAAAAGCATCAATTCTTCGGCACTCAGCTTTCTTTATAGTCCATCTCTCACATCCATATCTGACCACTGGAAAAACCATAGCCTTGACTAGATGGACCTTTGTTGGCAAAAGTAATGTCTCGGCTTTTAAATATGCTGTCTAGGTTGGTCATAGCTTTCCTTCCAAGGAGTAAGCATCTTTTAATTTCATGGCTGAAGTCACCATCTGCAGTGATTTTGGAGCCCAGGAAAAATAAAGTCAGCCACTGTTTCCCCATTAATTTATATGAAGGGATGGGACCAGACGCCCATCTTAGGGCTTGTGGTTAGAGTATCCTCTACATCCCAGAGGAGGTTTCTCTAAGGTCTTCAGCTAAAGCTTCCCCAAAAAATGGTGGGGCAGTTTTTTTTCTGCCCCTTTGGAGATTGGGAGCAGAACCATCCAGCAGTACTGTTTTTTGTTTGTCTGTTCATTTTGGCTTTGCCATATGCCTTATGGGATCTTAGTTCCCCAATCAAGGACTGAACCCAGGCCCTCGGCTGTGACAGCATGGAGTCCTAACCACTGGACCACCAGAGAATTCCCTTTTTGGGGATTGTTTGTTGTTGTTGTTAATTGAAATAGAGTTATTTACAATATTGTGTTGGTTTCAGTTGTACAGCAAAGTGACTCAGGGCTTTCTTTGCAGATTATGTTCCATTATAGAGGATTATAAGATGTTAGGTAATATTTCTTGGTTATTAACGTATATATAACTCCTTATTGTTCATCTGTTTTATCTCTATAATTTGTATCTATTGATCCCATATTTTCATTTGTTCCTCCCCCGACCCCTTTGGTAACCTTAAGTTTGTTTTCTATAAGTCAACTGTTATTTTGTACATATATTCATTTATATTATTTTTTTAGAGTGCACATATAAGTGATATCATATACTATTTGTTTTTCTCTGACATGTTGCCTTGAGCAAGATATTCTCTAGATCCATTTATTTTGATGCAAATAACAGTATTTTATTTTTTATAGCTGAGTTATATTCCATTGTGTGTGTGTGTGTGTGTATCTTCTTAACTCAATCATCTGTTGAGGGACACTTGGATTGCTTCCATATCTTGGCTATTGAAATAGTGCTGAAGCACAAGCTGGAATCAAGATTGTTAGGGGAAATATCAGTAACCTCAGATATGCAGATGACACCACCCTTATGGCAGAAAGTGAAGAGGAACTAAAAAGCCTCTTGATGAAAGTGAAAGAGGAGAGTGAAAAAGTTGGCTTAAAGCTCAACATTCAGAAAACGAAGATCATGGCATCTGGTCCCATCACTTCATGGGAAATGGATGGGGAAACAGTGGAAACAGTGTCAGACTTTTTTTGGGGGGGGGGCTCCAAAATCACTGCAGACGGTGATTGCAGCCATGCAATTAAAAGACGCTTACTCCCTGGAAGGAAAGTTATGACCAACCTAGATAGCATATTGAAAAGCAGAGACATTACTTTGCCAACAAAGGTCCATCTAGTCAAGGCTATGGTTTTTCCAGTGGTCAGGTATGGAGGTGAGAGTTGGACTGTGAAGAAAGCTGAGTGCCGAAGAATTGATGCTTTTGAACTGTGGTGTTGGAGAAAACTGTTGAGAGTCCCTTGGACTGCAAGGAGGTCCGACCAGTCCATCCTAAAAGAGATCAGTCCTGGGTGTTCATTGGAAGGACTGATGCTAAAGCTGAAACTCCAGTACTTTGGCCACCTCATGTGAAGAGTTGACTCATTGGAAAGTACCCTGATGCTGGGAGGCATTGGGGGCAGGAGGAGAAGCGGATGACAGAGGATGAGATGGCTGGATGGCATCACCGACTTGATGGACATGAGTTTGGGTGATCTTTGGGTGTTGGTGATGGACAGGGAGGCCTGGCGTGCTGCTGTGGACATGACTGAGCAACTGAACTGAAAAGGAACTGAGATGAACATTGGGGTGCATTAATCTTTTCAAATTAAAATATTTGTCCAGATATATACCTGGGAATGGAATTGCTGGATTGTATGGTAGCTTTATTTTCAGGTTTTAAAGGAATCTGCATGCTGTTTTCTATAGTGGCTGCACCAATTTATATTCTCACCAACAGTGTAGCAAGGTTCCCTTTTCCCCACACCATCTCCAGCTTTTATTATTTGTAGATTTTTTTTTATTATAGCCATTCTGAATGGTACAAGGTGAAATCTCATTTTTTTATCTGCATTTCTCTAATAATTAACAATTTCGAACATCTTTTTCTGTGGCTGTTGGCCAATATGTCTTCTTTGGAGAAATGTCTATTTAGGTCTTCTCCCATTTTTTGATTGGGTTGTTTTATTGATGTTGATTTGTATGAGCTCTTTGTATATTTTGAAAATTAAGCCTTTGTCAGTTGCTTCATTTGCAAATATTGAGTTGACCAAGAAGTTCGTTTGGATTTTTCATAAGATGGGAAGGAAACCCTGAATGAACTTTTTGGCCAACACAATATGTTTCTCCCATTCGGTATGCCATCTTTACATTTTGGTGCTGGTTTCCTCTGCTCTGCAAACCTTTGAAGTTTAATTAGGTCCTATTTGCTCTCTGCCGATTGTTAACAAGCTAGCATGTGTGCACTCCTTGTGAGAAGAACCTAGGCTTCTCCAGACTTTCTACCTACCCCAATAAATTTCCCAGCCATCAGAGGGGCTTGTCTCCTCTGCATAGGATGTCCAGTCTGTGGCTTGACACACTTGCCTCCCATGACGAGGGGCCTCTTTTCCTTTCAGATCCTTCCAGGGAGGGAAGGCCTGACCCTATACTTTTTTTCTGTCCTACCTGGTTACGTGGAAATATTTCTTGCCTATAATCTTGGGTCGTATAGAAGTTCTTCTGCCAGTTTCTGGTTAGGTTTATGTGAGAATTGTTCCACATGTAGATGTATTTTTGATGTGTTTGTGGGGGGAGGTGAGTTCCATATTCTACTCTGCCAACTTGATCCATTCTCAGTCTCTAGTATGTTTCTGTTGTGCTTTTGGATCCTGCCACTCAAGAGAAGAAATTTCTTGTGACTCTAGAGCTAGTGGAATACAAAAGAAGTCATCTTTTAAATCCAGTCAGAATACCAAGTCCTGGTGGACAATAGAGTAGCCACCAAGGTACAGGTATTAGGGACTACTGGATGTATATCCTCAGTGGTTTCACTGACTGCCCTGAGGCCCCTGTACCATCCAGTATTCCTTATTGGATTTCTTTATAGGGAGAATGGAGGCTTCCCTCTTGGCTCAGATGGTAAAGAATCTGCCTGTGATGGAAAAGACCTGGGTTTGATCCCTGGGCCAGGAAGATCCCCTGGAAAAGGAAATGGCAAACCACTCCAATATCCTTGCCTGGAGAATCCCATGGACAGAGGAGCCTGATGGGCTATAGTCCGTGGGACGACAAAGAGTCAGACACAACTGAGCAACTAACACTTGTCACTTGTAGATATAGGAAGAATGGAGGTATTACAGGCTGATTGTCATGGCCTAATATGGCCCTGGTCACTTAGGCCCTGTATAACAGGGGCTATGCCCAACAAGGCCTCCTGTAGAAAAGGATACTGTTTTCTACTGGGACATGTATGTCCAGGTTTTAGACGGACTATCATGGCACTGGCTCCTACAGTTTGTTCCACCCATCCCTGGGCCCATGCCTCAGGATAACTCTGGAAAGATCAACTTGCTCTGTCCGGGGAGGTATATTCTCGGTCATTAACACTGTGATCATACACCCTTTTTCTAAGGGGACCCCAGACTCCAATTTGTCTCCCTTTAGGTGGATAGTAGCCCCCAATCTATATAAGATCTCTCTTCCTAGTAGGGTATAGAGCATTCAGGGACACACAGAAAGGAATGGATAAGTGTGTGTTCACCCAATTTATATTCCAATGTGAATATAAATCTGTGAATATCCATTCTTGGGCCTTCCCTGATACTCTCATAATTTTACAACTCATGTGAATTGAGTTTGCATGATCTGGTGTTCAGAACCGAGTAAGTGGCACTGATGTTGACTAAGAATTCAACAGCCTTCCCCACTCTGTCTGAAGTCAGTCAGGGCTCCTCAGGGTCAGCTGGAGTGCCAGTTTACGCCCTGTCATCCCTTTTCTACTTGGACAGTCTGCCTTCCAGGGTAGTGACTGGGATATGCGATTTCTATCCACCTTCAGGCAGTCTCTCTTCCAATGTCCCTCCTGTTTAACTATGGTGCACTTATTGGGTCCCAGTTCCCTTGGCTTTCTATCTTTCCATGGGGCCCGGGGTCACTCACCAGAGAAGTCTCCATGGGCAGTTAGTCCAAATTCTCATGCTGACTGACATCGGAGAGCAATAGCCAGTAGGTGGGTTTCTTGGCCTTTTTATCCTCTGACTTCTCCTCTGCTGCTGCTGCTGCTGCTGCTAAGTCGCTTCAGTCATGTCTGACTCTGTGCAACCCCATAGACAGCAGCCCACCAAGCTCCTCTGTCCCTGGGATTCTCCAGGCAAGAACACTGGAGTGCGTTGCCATTTCTTTCTCCATTTCCTCCTCTGTATCTTATTTATTAAATACCTGGCAGGCAACCTTGACCAGGTGAAAAGTGGGGCTATCAGGTTCTATTTCCACTTTCTGAAATTTATGCCTAATGTGCTTAACTATGGAAGCACTTTGGGAAATGAGAAATAGCACCTCAGGATTGCCTTTCCTTCCAAAGACTCAATCGTCAATAGCATAGATTCAGAGGCATCCCCTGAGGCTCTAGGAATGCCAAAGGGTTTTCAGTTGGCTCTGATCAATTTCCTTTATCTTATTCCACTTGCTGGGTTCCTTTTCTGCTTCCTGGATTCTGTTTAGGATCATAATTATATAACGGGTCAGCCTCTGTCTTCCACTCCCTTCTCCTTTGTCTTGGTGGTCCCAATTGGGTCCATTATCTGAGAGCCCTTGATCCCCTAGTCTGAAAATAGCACCATGTGCATTGTTTCTGTTCTGTTCTCTTTCTCTGCTTCATCTCAGGTTTTTGAAAAGACCATGGCTTTTTCTTCCCTGTTAGGAGTACATTGAGGAGGCTCTAGACATTAGCCTGGTAAGGTCATGGATCTGAAAGATCCCCCTAATTAGATTCAGGAACCCCTCTGGACCCTCCCCAACCCCTTTACTGTGAGTTTTCCAGTTACTTTTATTTTTTGGCTTTTTTCACTTTATTTTTAATTTTTTTACTTTTATTTTTTACGACTGAGCAGTATTCCATTGTATATGTGTACCACATTTTCTTTATTCCCTTGTTGATGGACATTTAAGTTGTTTCCATGTTTTACCTATTGTGAATAGTGCTGCTACAAACACAGGGGTGTATATATCTCTTAGAATTACAGTTTTGTCCTGGTATATTCCCAGGAGTGAGACTGCTGGATTATATGGTAATTCTATTTTTAGTTTTCTGAGGAAATTCCATATTGTTTTCCACAGTGACTGTACCAACTTATATTCCTACCAACAGTGTAGGAGGGTTCCCTTTTCTCCACACTCTTTCTGGCATTTGCTATTTGTAGTCATTTTAATGATGGCCACTCTGACTGGTATGAGGTGGTACTAGGATTAAAATTGTCCCTCAGTTATAGGTAAGTATAATCATTTTAATCTACATAAATTTGTGCTCTGTGTTTGGTATGGTTTGACAAAAATAAGTTATATAATATAGTACTTTTATCTTGCAAAGCATAGTGTGGCATTTTATTTTAAAGATTTTGTTAAGAAATTTACTTAGTTTGCTGCAGTTTAAGAATCCCCCTACCCTCACAACATATAATTTATGCTAGACAAACAGAAAAATCAAGAAATGAGTATCTCTTCTTTGCAAAATGAATAACTCCATCTGTAAAAACTAAAGTATTTGGAGAGTTTGAAAGACTATTTAATAAGTATAGTCACATGACTGGCAAGCAAAGTAGGAAACTTTAGCTTGTGTTTTACACATTGTTCCAAAAACATTCTTTGGTTCTCTAGAAGAAATTTTATACACAATTTGTCCATATCATGAAATAGTCACATTAAGGTTTTCTTTTGTTTAAAAAGTTGCTGTAATCTCTATAATACTTATATGCCAAACTTCTAAATTTACAAATATTGCCTTAAGATCAGTATTCATGGATGGCAGGTGCCTTGGACCCATGCAGTATTTTAGCATTATGGGTTAAATTTCAATTTTTACAAACTTCTTTTCATGCAGTGAAAGCAATTGTACATATTAATTCTCAGGGATCTCCTGTCCGTATTCACTGTATGCATCTTTGTTAGAATGAGTATTTTTATTTTATTATCTGACCTGCATGCATAAGCCCAGCATGCCAAAATAGTTGATGTATTTCCATTTTTTGAAATTATTCTTTTAACATATTTATTTTCTAATAATTATGCATGTGACATTGTGGATATGTTACTTTATTTACATAACTTGTCTGTGGTCACACTGTCAGTGTATCCAAAGCCTTCCAAGGAAAATTAATGATTTCATCATTCTTTAGGCTATGCAACTGTGGACCCAATTTATAATATTTAGAAGGGAATTACATAATCATTAAAAAAAGAATGAATAATTCCATTTGTACCAACATGGATGGCCTAGAGATTATCATGCTTAATGAAATGTTAGAAAGAGAGACAATTGCCATATAATATCACTTATATATGGAATCTAAAATATGACACAAATGAGGTTATTTACAAAATGAAAGAAAACTCACAGACACAGAAAACAGACTTATGGTTACCAAATGGGATAGGGGTAGGTGAGGGATAAATTAGGATTTGGGGGTTAGCAGATACACACTACTATATATGAAATAGATAAACAACAAGGTCCTACCATTATAGCACAGGGAACTATATTCAATATCCTATAATAAACCATAATGGATAAGAATATGTGTGTATGTGTATATATATGTATATGTATATATATGTATCACTGCCTCATTTTGCTATACAGCAGAAACCACAACACTGAGCAATATTGTAAATCAACTATAAAAAAAAGATAAAATCACTGACTAGAAAAAAAAGGGGGAGCCTGAATCTTGATAAGCAAACTTCATGGAATTTTCACCTACCTCTCACCTGGCTCCTCCAGTGAGTACTGGCCTTAAGGAAGGGAGCCAATTTTCCAGATATGGGTTCCTTATTTTAGAGAGGGAAAAGTGGCCTGTTCTGAGGGAATTGTGGTTGTTTTGGCCTATCCAATGGCTCCCTGAAGGATGTGTTCAAAGGACTCCTTTGTTTTTCTAAACTCTCCCAGGGAAGAGGCATTTTACTGCAAAATGTTTATCAGAAATATCTAGAGTTAAGTGTATAAGCCACTGGTGCCTGAAAGATAACAGTTGGAACAAATCATAGACAAACCAAAAGGCATGGGAAGAAAGGTAAACAATGAGACGCTGTGGGGGAAAGGAGCTTTCTAAAGCTACTATATATTTCTGAGAATCTGGAGTATCATATGAATGCCCAGAACTAGGTAATGCTAAAAATATATATACCTGAAAGGCCCTAGTCTCTTACCTAAGGCTCACAGTTAAACTCTGTGCAAGCAAAAGTATAAGCAAAGTTGCAAACTGCCCAACTGATTGTAGAAGGCATGCTCCAACACAAACACATAAAGCCCATCTGCAAAGAATGGAGGTGAGTTATATTTTTTATTTCAGGCATTAAGAAATCTCTGTCAAGTCACTAGCTGATCAATCAACTAATTGAACAGAGTCAGTGATCACTCATTACAAGGAATCTTAAAAAGTGAGTTCAGGAAATTAATGAAGCAAACAAACAGAACCCACAAGAAGAAGCAAAAATAAGCCATGACTGCCATTTGAAGTAGACTCAGTCTTGTAGGACTGAACCTTTAACCTGGGGGCTGTGATGCATTCTCCAGGTAGACAGTGTCAGAACTGAGTTATATTTGCAGGACACCCAGTCACTGTCTGCTGAGAATTAGAGAACCACTTGATGGTGTCAAAAAAACAAAAACAAACAAAAAAAAACCCCACACATCAAACTGAAGAAAATCAAAGATAAAGATACATTTTAAAAGAAGCCTGAGGAAAAACAGCCTATCTGTAGAAGAGCAAAGATAAGACTTATATTTGACTATTCCTCAGAAACCATACAAACCAGAAAAAAGGGGAGTACTTTTTCCTCTCAACACTCTATCCTGCAAAATTATCCCTCAAAAGGAAAGAACAAATAAAGACTTTCCCAGACAAACAAAAATTGAAGAGACTTGTTACTAGTAGATCGACCTTGTAAGAAATAAAGGAAATTCTTCAAAAAGAAGGAAAATGATATTGAATCCTCCTAAAGAGAAGAGAACTAGAGGTAGAATAAATGGAAGTGAAAGAAAACATATTTTTCTCATTCATAATTGACCTAACAGGTATCAGTTTGTTCAAAACAATAATTGCAACAACTTTTTAGATGATTATGGCCTGCATGTGTGCTAAGTTGCTTCACTCATGTCCAACATGTTGGACCCTATAGACTGTAGCCTGCCAGGCTCCTCTGTCCATGGGATTCTCCAATCAAGAATACTGGAGTGGATTGCTGTGCCCTTCTCCAGGGGATCTTCCTGACCCAGGGATCAAACCTGCATCTCTTACATCTAACCTGCATTGACAGGTGGTTGTTTACCACTAGCACTACCTGGGAAGTCCAATTATGGCCTATGTATAAGCAAAATGAATAAGAGAAATAATCAAGGGGCAGGAGGGAATAATAGGACTCCTCTGTGATTATGAGCTACTTGCACTATACGTAAAATAATAGAGCGTTATTAAAAAGTGAACTTGAATTAGGTGTAAATGTATATTACAAACATTAGGGCCACCACTGAAAGTAAATTTTTAAAAATAATTGATATGCTAAAGTATAGAAATTGGAATCACATAAAAGCTCAACTAATTATTTCCAGTTTTATTGAGGTATTAATATGAATGACCAATAAACATTACATATATGTAAGGTGTGAAATGTGATATTGATATATATGTACATTGTGACATGATTCCCCCAATCATGCTAATTAGCCTAAAAACCACAAACAGAGCAAAAAGAGTATAAAGCAAAAAAAAAGAGGGGAAAAAAGGCCACAAATACAAAACAGTAGCAAATATGGTAGATATTAATCCAATCACATCAATAATTACTTTGCATATCAACAGTTTAAAATCACCCATTAAAAGGCACAGATTATCAGTGTAGACCAAAAACCAAACCCCAACAATACATTGTTTAAAGAAAGAAACCCACTTTAAATACAAAGACACAGATTAAAGTAAAGGAACAGAGAAGGATCTACCTTGGTAACATCAATCAAAATAAAGTGGGAGTGGCTGTACTAATTACAGACAGAGCAGAGTTCAGAGCACAGAAAGGTATCAGGGATTAAAGAAGGGAATTACATAATGATAAAGGTGTCATTATATCTGGTGATAAAGGTGTCATTGTGCTCCAAGCTTAAGTCTCTCCATTCTGAGACACATCTTGCAAAGAGCTGACCTTTGTTCCTCACTCCCACTAAACTCCCCAGGACATAACTAAACTTAAACTTTAGTCTGAAGAGCTTGCAGTTTCCCAAGTGGATGTAGCTTGGAGCATTTAAACTTAACTTCCACTTCATTGCATTTATCTAGACCTCAGCTCCCTCACTCTCTTTTTAATTGCCCTCTGGTTTACCATAATATTTCTTACCATCTTCATTATAAGATTACTGCTGTTAGACACACAGATCCTAGCACCCAGAAATAACAGTGTATTCCAAAGAGCAGATGCCCAGTTAAGGGAATAAATGAGCCCAGGAGCATATTATCTAATTTATTAAGATTTAATTTCTCCTAAATTCTTAGCTAAGCTAAACAAATGCAGGTATGTGTCATTTAATTTTTACTGTACAACAGACTAAAGATAAGGAAGACAGGAAGTGACAATCTTTTACTTTCTTTTGACAATCTTTTAATTTCTTAATCCCAACAATTTTTCTACCAACATACTTTACTTTGTTAAAGTAACACCAAATCCAATGTCATGTTACCCATTCTGAATCAAAAAATAAGAATGAAAATGTCCCACTTTGATTCACAAAATATAAAAATTCCTACTTGCAAACTTGATACACAGCAATAAATGTATAAACAAGTGATTTATAAATGTACTCAGAAGCTATTTAAACCCTCTACTAAAAGAGACAATATTTGAAAAATAATGAAAAGAGAGAGAGAAAAATAGAGACAAGGATACAGAGACATTTAGAGAAAAAAAAAAAAATCTCCAAATTACCACATAAATAGGAAAATAAAGATGGCACACATCCATGATAAAGGAAGTGATATCCAGGGAGTTGAGATGCTCTAAGGCAGGGGGCGACAGCAGAAGATATGGACTGTCAACTCCACTGAGAGCAGAGTGTAGCCCTCACAAGAGGCTGCAGAGAACTGGTCAGCAGGAGGTCAGTTTCCAGAGCTGGAAGGAGGACACACTGGGGAAGTCTGGGGTCAGGAGAGGAGAGGATGCTGTAATGGTAGAAAGAACTGGAGCTGAACAAAATACTAGTTTCTGGACAGAGCTAGCTCTCGGTAGGATCCTAGGCAAATGAAACCCAGGGACAGTTCCCACATACTGATCTATTCTCATATTCACTCTCCCCTTCAGTAGACTTGCTTTTAGCACTTTAACTTCAAGGGCCTTTTTATTGAGATACACAGTGCAAAGAAAAGTGAATTAAGAGACAGGTCTGCCCCAGGCTGGGAGGAATGAAACAGTATGGCCTGTAGACAAATTGAGACCAGGAGTCTGTTCCCAGCTCTGCTTATAACCAGTCTTGTGAACTTGAGAAAACTGTGAGTTCCTCATCTGCTGAGTTTGCTAAGCCCTATCTTGTAAGATGGTTGAAATGTATGTACCATATATAAATCACATGGCAAGAGGACCAGCAAATATCACCCAATATTTAAAGAATAGCAGTAATTTATATTATTTTCATCTCAGATGATAGCATTTACCTCCCTTGGAATGTTTAATTCAGGAAATTTCAAATATGTAATATTCTTAGAGAAAGAATACTGAATCAACCAAAGTCTCTCTAGCTGGCAAAACTAACTTTACCCATTTGAGCCTTTATCACTTAATTTCGGTATGGAGTTGTTGTGCCTAGCTGGGTACAGCTCAAGCTCCTAGATGTCATCTATCTAGGAGATTACCGTACCATTCCTTCCAGGTGTCCTTGCATCCAAACCAGCTCTGTTTACATTTATTACACTCTTGTAAAAAAGCTATCCCTCATGAGTTTGCCAAACTCTACTTAAGATAACCTAGTTAAAATGCCTTTATAATGGATCAGACCCTGGCTGTCCCAGTTTGGGGCAAACAGTACCAGCACAGTGGTTTCTTGGCATCTCATCTAAGGGGAACATCTCCATTATTTTTTAGAAACTCCCTGGAAATGATGTGCGTAGAACACCTAGTTTGCACACTGTGTTCATCTGCACTAGAACGAGAGCAAAGGACACCTTCCTCTCCTGCCCCTGGTGGAGATTTTTATATAGTTTATCCACAATCCCAAAATAATTTGTGGCAGCAGTTTTCCATTATAGACTAGATGTTTGTGTCCCTGGCAAAATACATGTGTTGAAGCCCTAACCCCTTCCTCCTTCCCACCGTGTCCATGTAATTGTATTTGAAGGTGGAAGTTTAGGAAGATAATTAGGTTTAGATGAGGTCATGAGGATGGGGCACCTATGATACAATTAGGCATCTTAGAAGAAGAGCAAGAGAGACCAGAATTCTCTCTCTCCATCATATGAGGACAGAGAGAAGGTAGCCAGAAAGAGAGCTCTCACCAGGAACAGAATCCACTGGCACATTGATTGTGGACTTCCCAACTTCTGTAACTTCTGTGAAAAATAAATGTCTGTTGTTTAAGCCACCCTATCTATGGTATTGTTACAGCAGCTTGAGCAGACTAACATAGGGCTTTTTCTATCAACTGTTGGAAGGTTTGGCCTCTACTCACCACTTCAGGACCTCAGCTAGCCCACCACACAACAGAAATGACAATTACATTCCACTGAGGACTCATAGTTTCCTAAAGTCCCAAACTGCCTTACTCAGGAAATTTACACTTAACTGCCGTCACCCAGTGGCGAAGAATCCTCCTGCCAATGCAGGAGGCACAGGAGACCTGGGTTCAATCCCTGGGTCGGGAAGATCGCCAGGAGGAGGGCATTGCAACCCACTCTGGTATTCTTTCTGGGAAAATTCCATGTACCAGAGGGGCATGGTGGGCTATCATCCATGGGGTAGTACATGACTTAAGTGATTGAGCAGCCAGGCAGGCAGGGCCATCATAAGGAATACCCTCCACTTCAACCATTCTTTTTACTTTACCTATAAGTCATAGAGAATATTTCAGTATCTTACTCATATGAGTGTAACTCATAAGCTCTAAAATTCTGTGAGTAGAGGCTGGGTTTTCTTTACATTAGCATCCCCAGTACTAGCGTTGAGCCTTCCCAAGAGCAGATTCTCAACGTTTGATGAATAAAAGAGCCAATAAACACAAGGTCTACTCTAATAACACTTTATTTCTCTTACTTTCTTGAAGACGCTAAGGAACTCAGACTACAGATCAATTACTTTAACAAAGCTAAAGACTAAAAGGAACAAGAAAAACTAACATTGACCATGTTTTACTTGTTTTCTATTCCATTATCCTAAATATTTTACTATGGGATTCTTTCACATTTCCAAGAATATAATCCCTATTGTGATGTTATATTTTCCTGTCTGGGGGTAAAAACTTCACATACTTCCTTACGGGTGGGATGATAATACTGAGCATGTCCCTGGGAGGTGTACTGACTTTGACAGTAGTGTCAGGCCTGGCTGCATGCATGCCTTGGGCTTTCTCTTCTTCATCTCGCAAAGCTTCTTCATAATAAGTGGGGAAGTCACTGGGAACAGCATCATTGACCTTTGCCAAAAATTCCAGGACTTTCATCTTGCTGGTTTCAAGATGTGCTTTTGGGCCCCAGAGAAACTCATAACGTGGAGGATCACTGTTGGCAACCTGGCGGTACTCCAGATACTTCAGCCTCACTAAATCTTTGGTGATGAGCTTTCTGGGCTCTCCATAGATAAGGTGCTTTCTTCCAGCATATACTCGCATCGTACCCAGGTATTTCCAGATGTCTTCCTCAGCGGCACAGTTGCCCTTCAGGAAGATCATACCCAGGAGATTCATCAGGAGACCAGTCTTGGGTAAACCCCTTCCGCCACGCACACCCTCCCATTGTTGGGGAGTTTCAATTTGCTGACCAGATTATAGCAGGGAACAACTGAGTCGACTTCCTTCAGCTCTACCGCAAAGACTAGCTCAATGCGCTCAGAGGCTCTCTTGAGAATCTCGGCAAATCGGTCATGGTGGCTTTGGTGGATAATCTTCAGCATGTCTTCCTTCATCATGAGCTGCTTCATTTTATACTTGTACAGAAGGTACTGCTCCAACAAGCTAGCTTTCCTGGTTAAACAGTCAGTTCCTGGGGTCTCAGTGAAGGGTGGGACCTCATAGGCAAGTGCCCTATTACTTATATTGGCCATCGAATGCTTCACTAGATCTAGTGTAAGAAAAGACTGCAGCAGCCGGCGATGGTTGGTATTCTTTGAGGCTCCTGGCGAAGTGCTACATGACTCAGCACCAGGCAGACTCTGGGTAGTATCTTCACACTGAAGAGAGGAGGTAGTGGACTCCTCTTCTGCTGCTGCTATGGCCTGAGCACCCCCACAACTCTGGGTCTGGCCTTGGGCTTGGGGGCATTTATCACCACCACGGGCCTTACTCTTCTTACTTCGAGGCATGGTCAGGGACAACAGGAAGGAGTATAGACAGGAGCTCAGAAGACACGGACACCTGGAGGAAGGAGAATAAGATGCTGTAAGCACCTCAGCAGGGAGATGCCACCTTGGCTTTAACCAAGGCCACCATTGCAGGGTCCTTGGGGCACAGGTCGAGGACCTCTCAAGGCTTCTGTTTTGATCAGACTGTCCCCTGAGAAAACTGTGGAAGGATATTAGAGCCTTAGAATGCAGCCTGCCAACCCTGCTAGGGGTATTCAAGGGTGACAGCAAGGGAGCTGCCAGTAGCGGAGCCTCTGATCTGGGTTTGAGGGTATTCTCAGTTTATAGTCAGGGTCAATCATAGTCATATAGTCAATTGTTGGCAGGTCTAGAGCCTCCTCTTTTCTGATGCTTTGAAGATGACACCTAAAACCAAAGTCAGGCACTTCCCTGAGACCCCAGGGGAGGAAGTGAAGGGTGTTCCTTAGCCCTTCTCTCTGTCGGAGGATACCCAACTGAGAGCTATGTGGAACCCACTCCTTCAAGGGCTGCTTGGTCCCAATTCTCATTAAGGATGCTCACCTGGTTGCCAGGGGTACCTGGTATGCTTCCCATCTGCTGAATGGTGGCTGCAATGTCATACTAAACCTCATACTCTTCTCTCTCAGATTTGATGTGGATTGTCAGCCTGCCCTGAGCCTGCAAGTTCTGAATGAAAAACGTGGGCCTAGATTTTTTTGTGATCTATTGTGACTCTGCTTATTTAACTTATATG
>NW_017191358.1:0-10816 GCF_001704415.2 Capra hircus
CCCCCAGACCCGCTCACCGTGAGCCGCGCCACTGACCAGCCGCCCAGGCTCGCCCGCCCCGAGGCGGCGACGGTGCGCCCCGCCCCCACGCCCCCTGCCAGGCCAGGCCGCGGGACCGCGACTGCCTCCAGGGGAAACACAAGGACAAGCAGATCCACACCCCACCGGACAACCCAAGCTTTTCTCAGCTCATCTGTCTATGATTTAGGGATAAGAAGCAAAGATGACGCTAGGACAGCCATGATATTCTATAGAGCCAGACCTGGCGGCGCAGAGGCTTGAAGAGGCCCGGGAGCGCTGCCTGAAACAGCAAGCCTCTGTAGCATAGCGGTTAGGTAGGCTGGTAAGTCAGGCAGACTAGGGTCTGTAGGTCAGGAAGTTCGAGTCCCGGGTTTAACTCTTTCCCTTTTAGGGGCGGGGGAGCCACAAGAGGCGGGCTTAGACAGAAAAGTTTCTTTGATTTTAGAGGTTTATTGTGAAGCTTAGGGTTAGGGTTCGGGCAACCCCCAATCGCTCGGGTTCGGTTCGGGGTTAGGGTTAGAATCGGGGAACCCCCTCTTCTTAGAGTTCGGGTTTGGGTTAGGGTTCAGGTCAGGGTCAGGGTTCAGGTTACGGTTAGGGCTTAAAGTGAGCGCTAATGGGCCCATAGTTCTTTATTAGCCTGCCCTGCGGCGAGGCTTGAAGAGTGCCTGGGAGCAGCATGAAACCGGGGGCTTTGTTAGCATAGCGGTTAGGCTGACGGCCGAGTAAACATGCAATCTGGCTTTGTGGGTCAGAAGTTCCAGTCCGGGCTTGGCCTTTTTTGCTTTGAGCGGATGGGGGACCGCAAGGGGCGGGGCTTAGGCCAGAAAAGTTTCTTTTCCTTTTAGAGTTTTATTGTTAGGGTTAGGGTTAGGGTGCCGGCAATCCCCTCAACTTGTTAGGGTTCAGGTTCAGAGTTCGGGTTACGGGAATCCCCTCCCTTCTTAGGGTTTGGATTCGGGTTCGGGTTAGGGTTCAGGGTTCGGGTTTGGGGTTTGGAGTTCAGGGTTTGGGGTTCCGGGTTCGCGGTTCTCGTTTGGGGTTTGGGGTTCCGATTAGGGGTTCAAGGTTCAGCTTAGGGGTTTGGGGTTTGGGGATCAGGTTATGGGTTCTCGGTTCAGATTAGGGGTTTGCAGTTGGGGTTTGGGGTTTGAGGATCGGGTTAAGGGTTTGGGGAATGGGGCTTGCGGTTTCAGTTTGGGGCTTGGGTTTGGGGTTTGGGGATCAGGTTAGGGGTTCTCGGATTGGTTTAGAGGTTCGCAGTTGGGGTTTGGGGTTTGAGGTTAGGGTTAGGGGTTTGGGGTTTGAGGTTCACGGTTGGGTTGGGGATTTGGGATTCGGGTTAGGGGTTTGGGGTTCGGGGTTGGGTTCTGGATTGGGGTTCGGAGTTATGGATTCGGGGTTAGGGCTACGTGTTTCAGGATTTGCGGTTCGGGGCTTGAGGGTCGGGGTTTGGGTTTGGGGTTTAGGGCTCGGGTTAGGGGTTTGGGTTAGGGTTAGGGGTTCACGGTACGGGTTAGGTGTTTGGGGTTCGGAGTTTGGGGATTGGGTTAGGGGTTTTGAGTTCGGGTAAGGGGTTTGGAGTTCCCTGTTCAGGGTTTGGGGTTTGCGGTTGGGATAGGGGTTCAGATTCAGGATATGGGGTTTGGGGTTCGGGTTCCATGTTTGGGTATGTGGTTCGGGGTTTGGGGTATGTGGTTCATTGTTTGGGGTTTGAAAGCCCTCCTTGCAGGGAGCTAGGTGCGCCTCCAGTACGGCAGAGCTCTGGCTCTGCTCAGAGCCCCGATCTGGCAGAGTTCCCGTCGCGAGGCTGCTCTGCCATGGGCGAGCCTTGCCCAGACTTACCTTGCTTTTAGGCTCCCTCCCTAGGAAGGAGCAGGCTGTGTGAGGCTGGGAGACGCCACTGGCGCCTTCCTGGCTTCAGCTCTTCCCCTGCCTTGCCTTTGCACTTAGGTCCCAAGCGTCCTTGAGGAGGGCTCAGGGGCTGGTGGGTTGCACACTACCAAGGGCTCCAGAAGTGAGAGTTCTGTAGGAGGGATCGAAAGGCAACAGCAGGGCTCCTTCAGCGGTTGCTTGGCCGCCCAGACTCAGCGCCACACGGAGAGCACCAGGTTCCAAGGGCCCCTGGCTGGGTTTTGCAGCCCCGAACACACAGAGGCTGACTCCGTGGGTGCCTAGAAAGTGTGTGACAAACGTAGGTTCCCCGCCACTCTCCTCCCCAGTAGAGACATGTGCAGGAGGTTGGGCCCTGACACTGCCTGTCTGGGTTCCTGCCCACAGCCCCAACTCAGGGGAAGCAGCCCCTGAGGCAAGACCTGCGGGAGGAACCCTGTGACCCCGCCTGATAGGCAAGTGCACAGCCAGCAGGGAAGAGAGCCTCCTCGGGGGAAGAGGAGGCAGCCAGTCCCCGTCAAGCTGAAAGCCCTGCTTACACGAAGCTAAGTGCGCCTCCAGTACGGCAGAGCTCTAGCTCTGTTCAGAGTCCCGATCTGGCAGAGTTCCTGGGCCAAGATGCTCTGCCATAGGCGAGCCTTGCGCAGACTTGCCTTGCTTTTAGGCTCCCTCCCCAGGAAGGAGCAGGCTGTGTGAGGCTGGGAGACGCCACTGGCGCCTTCCTGGCTTCAGCTCTGCCCCTGCCTTGCCTTTGCATTTGGTCCCAAGCGTCCTTGAGGAGGGCTTAGGGGCTGGTGGGTTGCACACTGCCAAGGGCTCCAGCAGTGAGAGCTCTGTCAGAGGGAAGTGAAGGGCAACAACAGGGCTCCTTCAGCGGTTGCTTGGCTGCCCAGTCTCAGCGCCGCACGGAGAGCACCAGGTTCCAAGGTCCCCTGGCTGGGTTTTGCAGCCCCACACTCCCAGAGGCTGACTCCGTGGGTGCCTAGAAAGTGTGTGACAGACGTAGGTTCCCTAGTACTCTCCTCGAGAGCAGAGACATGTGCAGGTGGTTGGGGCCTTATCCTGCGTGTCTGGGTTCCCGCCCACAGCCCCAACTCAGGGGAAGCAGCCCCTGAGCCAAGACCTGCTGGAGGAGCCCTGCGCACCCGCCTGATAGGCGAGAGCACAGCCAGCAGGGAAGCGAGCCTCCTCGGGGGAAGAGGAGGCAGCCCAGCCCCGTCAAGCGGAAAGCCCTGCTTGCACGGAGCTAAGTGCGCCTCCAGGACGGCAGAGCTCTAGCCCTGCTCAGAGCCCCGATCTGGCAGAGTTCCTTGCGCGAGGCTGCTCTGCCGGGGGCTAGCCTTCCACAGACTTGCCTTGCTTTTAGGCTGCCTCCCCGGGAAGGAGCAGGCAGCAGGAGCCTGGGAGACGCCACTGGCGCCTTCCTTGCCTCAGCTCCAATCCTGCCTTGCCTTTGCACTTAGGTCCCAGTCCTCCTTAAGGAGGGCTTAGGGGCTGGTGGGTTGCACACTGCCAAGAGCTCCAGCAGTGAGAATCTCTGTCAGAGGGAAGGGAAGGGCAACTGCAGGGCTCCTCCAGCGGTTGCTTGGATGCCCAGATTCAGCGCCGCAAGGAGAGCACCAGCCTCCCAGGGCCCCTGGCTGGGGTCTTCATCCCCGGACACCCAGAGGCTGATTCCGTGGGCGCCCAGAAAGTGTATGACAGAGGTAGGTTCCCTAGCACTCTCCTCCCCAGCAGAGACATGTGCAGGTGGTAGGGGCCTGATCCTGCGTGTCTGGGTTCCCGCACACAGCCCCAACTCAGGGGAAGCAGCCCCTGAGGCAAGACCTGCTGGAGGAGCCCTGCGCGCCCGCCTGATAGGCGAGAGCACAGCCAGCAGGGAAGCGAGCCTCCTCGGGGGAAGAGGAGGCAGCCCAGCCCCGTCCAGCGGAAAGGCCTGCTTGCACGAAGCTAAGTGCGCCTCCAGGTACGGCAGAGCTCTAGCTCTGCTAGAGCCCCGATCTGGCAGAGTTCCTGGCGCGAGGCTCTTCTGCTGGGAGATAGCCTTGCCCAGACTTGCCTTGCTTTTAGGCTGCCTCCCCAGGAAGGAGCAGGCAGCAGGAGCCTGGGAGACGCCACTGGTGCCTTTCTTGACTCAGCTCCAATCCTGCCTTGCCTTTGCACTATAGGTGCCCAGGCCTCGTTGAGGAGGGCTTAGGGGGCTGGTGGGTTGCACACTGCCAAGGGCTCCAGCAGTGAGAGCTCTGTCAGAGGGAAGGAAGGGCAACTGCAGGGCTCCTCCAGCGGTTGCTTGGCCGCCCAGATTCAGCGCCGCACCGGAGAGCACCAGGCTCCCAGGGCCCCTGGCTGGGGTTTTCAGCCCCGCACACACGGAGGCTGATTCCTTGGGCGCCCAGAAAGTGTATGACAGACGTAGGTTCCCTAGCACTCTCCTCCCCAGCAGAGACATGTGCAGGTGGTTGGGGCCTGATCCTGCGTGTCTGGGTTCCGCTCACAGCCCCAACTCAGGGGAAGCAGCCCCTGAGGCAAGACCTGCTGGAGGAGCCCTGCGCCCCGCCTGATAGGCAGAGTGCACAAGCCAGCAGGGAAGCGAGCCTCCTCAGGGGAAGAGGAGGCAGCCAGTCCCCGTCAAGCTGAAAGCCCTGCTTACACGAAGCTAAGTGCGCTCCAGTACTGGCAGATCTCTAGCTCTGTTCAGAGGCCCGATCTGGCAGAGTTCCTGGCGCCGAGATGCTCTGCCATATGGCGAGCCTTGCGCAGACTTGCCTTGCTTTTAGGCTCCCTCCCCAGGAAGGAGCAGGCTGTGTGAGGCTGGGAGACGCCACTGGGGCCTTCCTGGCTTCAGCTCTGCCCCTGCCTTGCCTTTGCACTTAGGTCCCAAGCGTCCTTGAGGAGGGCTTAGGGGCTGGTGGGTTGCACACTGCCAAGGGCTCCAGCAGTGAGAGCTCTGTCAGAGGGAAGCGAAGGGCAACAGCAGGGCTCCTTCAGCGGTTGCTTGGCCGCCCAGACTAAGCTGCCGCACGGAGAGCACCAGGTTCCAAGGGCCCCTGGCTGGGTTTTGCATCCCCACACTCCAGAGGCTGACTCCGTGGGTGCCTAGAAAGTGTGTGAGAGACGTAGGTTCCCTAGCACTCTCCTCCCCAGCAGAGACATGTGCAGGTGGTTGGGGCCTGATCCTGCGTGTCTGGGTTCCGCCCACAGCCCCAACTCAGGGGAAGCAGCCCCTGAGGCAAGACCTGCTGGAGGAGCCCTGCGCGCCCGCCTGATAGGCGAGAGCACAGCCAGCAGTGTAGCGAGCCTCCTCGGGAGAAGAGGAGGCAGCCGAGCCCAGTCAAGAGGAAAGCCCTGCTTGCACGGAGCTAAGTGGGCCTCCAGTACGGCAGAGCTCTAGCTCTGCTCAGAGCCCCGATCTGGCAGAGTTTCTGGCGCGAGGCTGCTCGGCCGGGGGCTCGCCTTGCCCAGACTTGCCTTGCTTTTAGGCTCCCTCCCCAGGAAGGAGCTGTCTGAGCGAGCCTGGGAGACGCCACTGGTGCCTTCCTTGCCTCAGCTCCAATCCTGCCTTGCCTTTGCACATAGGTGCCAGGCGTGGTTGGGGAGGGCTTAGGGGGTGGTGGGTTGCACACTGCCAAGGGCTTCAGCAGTGAGAGCTCTGTCAGAGGGAAGGGAAGGGCAACTGCAGGGCTCCTCCAGCGGTTTCTAGGCCGCCTAGAATCAGCGCCGCACCGAGAGCACCAGGCTCCCAGGGCCCCTGGCTGGGGTTTTCAGCCCCGCACACACGGAGGCTGATTCCTTGGGTGCCCAGAAAGTGTATGACAGACGTAGGTTCCCTAGCACTCTCCTCCCCAGCAGAGACATGTGCAGGTGGTTGGGGCCTGATCCTGCGTGTCTGGGTTCCTGCCCACAGCCCCAACTCAGGGGAAGCAGCCCCTGAGGCAAGACCTGCTGGAGGAGCCCTGCGCCCCCGCCTGATAGGCGAGTGCACAGCCAGCAGGGAAGCGAGCCTCCTCGGGGGAAGAGGAGGCAGCCCAGCCCCGTCAAGTTGAAAGCCCTGCTTGCACGGAGCTAAGTGCGCCTCCAGTACGGCAGAGCTCTAGCTCTGCTCAGAGCCCCGATCTGGCAGAGTTCCTGGCGCGAGGCTGCTCTGCCGGGGGCTAGCCTTGCCCAGACTTGCCTTGCTTTTAGGCTGCCTCTCCAGGAAGGAGCAGGCAGCAGGAGCCTGGGAGTCGCCACTGGCGCCTTTCTTGCCTCAGCTCCAATCCTGCCTTGCCTTTGCACTTAGGTCCCAGTCCTCCTTAAGGAGAGCTTAGGGGCTGGTGGGTTGCACACTGCCAAGGGCTCCAGCCGTGAGAATTCTGTCAGAGGGAAGGGAAGGGCAACTGCAGGGCTCCTCCAGCGGTTGCTTGGCCGCCCAGATTCAGCGCCACACGGAGAGCACCAGGCTCCCAGGGCCCCTGGCTGGGGTTTTTCAGCCCCGCACACACGGAGGCTGATTCCTTGGGTGCCCAGAAAGTGTATGACAGACGTAGGTTCCCTAGCACTCTCCTCCCCAGCAGAGACATGTGCAGGTGGTTTGGGGCCTGATCCTGCGTGTCTGGGTTCCTGCCCACAGCCCCAACTCAGGGGAAGCAGCCCCTGAGGCAAGACCTGCTGGAGGAGCCCTGCGCCCCCGCCTGATAGGCGAGTGCACAGCCAGCAGGGAAGCGAGCCTCCTCGGGGGAAGAGGAGGCAGCAAGTCCCCGTCAAGCTGAAATCCCTGCTTCCACGAAGCTAAGTGCGACTCCAGTACGGCAGATCTCTAGCTCTGTTCAGAGGCCCGATCTGGCAGAGTTCCTGGCACCAAGATGCTCTGCCATAGGCGAGCCTTGCGCAGACTTGCCTTGCTTTAAGGCTCCCTCCCCAGGAAGGAGCAGGCTGTGTGAGGCTCGGAAACGCCACTGGCGCCTTCCTGGCTTCAGCTCTACCCCTGCCTTGCCTTTGCACTTAGGTCCCAAGCGTCCTTGAGGAGGGCTTAGGGGCTGGTGGGTTGCACACTGCCAAGGGCTCCAGCAGTGAAAGCTCTGTCAGAGGGAAGCGAAGGGCAACAGCAGGGCTCCTTCAGCGGTTCCTTGGCCGCCCAGACAAAGCTCCGCACGGAGAGCACCAGGTTCCAAGGGCCCCTGGCTGGGTTTTGCATCCCCACACTCCCAGAGGCTGACTCCGTGGGTGCCTAGAAAGTGTGTGAGAGACGTAGGTTCCCTAGCACTCTCCTCCCAGCAGAGACATGTGCAGGTGGTTGGGGCCTGATCCTGCGTGTCTGGGTTCCCGCCCACAGCCTCAACTCAGGGGAAGCAGCCCCTGAGGCAAGACCTGCTGGAGGAGCCCTGCGCGCCCGCCTGATAGGCGAGAGCACAGCCAGCAGTGTAGCGAGCCTCCTCGGGAGAAGAGGAGGCAGCCGAGCCCAGTCAAGAGGAAAGCCCTGCTTGCACGGAGCTAAGTGGGCCTCCAGTACGGCAGAGCTCTAGCTCTGCTCAGAGCCCCGATCTGGCAGAGTTTCTGGCGCCGAGGCTGCTCGGCCGGGGGCTCGCCTTGCCCAGACTTGCCTTGCTTTTAGGCTCCCTCCCCAGGAAGGAGCTGTCTGAGCGAGCCTGGGAGACGCCACTGGTGCCTTCCTTGCCTCAGCTCCAATCCTGCCTTGCCTTTGCACATAGGTGCCAGGCCGTGGTTGGGGAGGGCTTTAGGGGGTGGTGGGTTGCACACTGCCAAGGGCTTCAGCAGTGAGAGCTCTGTCAGAGGGAAGGGAAGGGCAACTGCAGGGCTCCTCCAGCGGTTTCTAGGGCCGCCTAGAATCAGCGCCGCACCGAGAGCACCAGGCTCCCAGGGCCCCTGGCTGGGGTTTTCAGCCCCGCACACACGGAGGCTGATTCCTTGGGTGCCCAGAAAGTGTATGACAGACGTAGGTTCCCTAGCACTCTCCTCCCCAGCAGAGACATGTGCAGGTGGTTGGGGCCTGATCCTGCGTGTCTGGGTTCCTGCCCACAGCCCCAACTCAGGGGAAGCAGCCCCTGAGGCAAGACCTGCTGGAGGAGCCCTGCGCCCCCGCCTGATAGGCGAGTGCACAGCCAGCAGGGAAGCGAGCCTCCTCGGGGGAAGAGGAGGCAGCCCAGCCCCGTCAAGTTGAAAGCCCTGCTTGCACGGAGCTAAGTGCGCCTCCAGTACGGCAGAGCTCTAGCTCTGCTCAGAGCCCCGATCTGGCAGAGTTCCTGGCGCGAGGCTGCTCTGCCGGGGGCTAGCCTTGCCCAGACTTGCCTTGCTTTTAGGCTGCCCTCTCCAGGAAGGAGCAGGCAGCAGGAGGCCTGGGAGTCGCCACTGGCGCCTTTCTTGCCTCAGCTCCAATCCTGCCTTGCCTTTGCACTTAGGTCCCAGTCCTCCTTAAGGAGAGCTTAGGGGCTGGTGGGTTGCACACTGCCAAGGGCTCAGCCGTGAGAATTCTGTCAGAGGGAAGGGAAGGGCAACTGCAGGGCTCCTCCAGCGGTTGCTTGGCCGCCCAGATTCAGCGCCACACGGAGAGCACCAGGCTCCCAGGGCCCCTGGCTGGGGTTTTCAGCCCCGCACACACGGAGGCTGATTCCTTGGGTGCCCAGAAAGTGTATGACAGACGTAGGTTCCCTAGCACTCTCCTCCCCAGCAGAGACATGTGCAGGTGTTTGGGGCCTGATCCTGCGTGTCTGGGTTCCTGCCCACAGCCCCAACTCAGGGAAGCAGCCCCTGAGGCAAGACCTGCTGGAGGAGCCCTGCGCCCCGCCTGATAGGCGAGTGCACAGCCAGCAGGGAAGCGAGCCTCCTCGGGGAAGAGGAGGCAGCAAGTCCCCGTCAAGCTGAAATCCCTGCTTACACGAAGCTAAGTGCGACTCCAGTACGGCAGATCTCTAGCTCTGTTCAGAGGCCCGATCTGGCAGAGTTCCTGGCACCAAGATGCTCTGCCATAGGCGAGCCTTGCGCAGACTTGCCTTGCTTTAAGGCTCCCTCCCCAGGAAGGAGCAGGCTGTGTGAGGCTCGGAAACGCCACTGGCGCCTTCCTGGCTTCAGCTCTACCCCTGCCTTGCCTTTGCACTTAGGTCCCAAGCGTCCTTGAGGAGGGCTTAGGGGCTGGTGGGTTGCACACTGCCAAGGGCTCCAGCAGTGAAAGCTCTGTCAGAGGGAAGCGAAGGGCAACAGCAGGGCTCCTTCAGCGGTTCCTTGGCCGCCCAGACAAAGCTCCGCACGGAGAGCACCAGGTTCCAAGGGCCCCTGGCTGGGTTTTGCATCCCCACACTCCCAGAGGCTGACTCCGTGGGTGCCTAGAAAGTGTGTGAGAGACGTAGGTTCCCTAGCACTCTCCTCCCCAGCAGAGACATGTGCAGGTGGTTGGGGCCTTATCCTGCGTGTCTGGGTTCCCGCCCACAGCCTCAACTCAGGGGAAGCAGCCCCTGAGGCAAGACCTGCTGGAGGAGCCCTGCGCGCCCGCCTGATAGGCGAGAGCACAGCCAGCAGTGTAGCGAGCCTCCTCGGGAGAAGAGGAGGCAGCCGAGCCCAGTCAAGAGGAAAGCCCTGCTTGCACGGAGCTAAGTGGGCCTCCAGTACGGCAGAGCTCTAGCTCTGCTCAGAGCCCCGATCTGGCAGAGTTTCTGGCGCGAGGCTGCTCGGCCGGGGGCTCGCCTTGCCCAGACTTGCCTTGCTTTTAGGCTCCCTCCCAGGAAGGAGCTGTCTGAGCGAGCCTGGGAGACGCCACTGGTGCCTTCCTTGCCTCAGCTCCAATCCTGCCTTGCCTTTGCACATAGGTGCCAGGCGTCGTTGGGAGGGCTTAGGGGGTGGTGGGTTGCACACTGCCAAGGGCTTCAGCAGTGAGAGCTCTGTCAGAGGGAAGGGAAGGGCAACTGCAGGGCTCCTCCAGCGGTTTCTAGGCCGCCTAGAATCAGCGCCGCACCGAGAGCACCAGGCTCCCAGGGCCCCTGGCTGGGGTTTTCAGCCCCGCACACACGGAGGCTGATTCCTTGGGTGCCCAGAAAGTGTATGACAGACGTAGGTTCCCTAGCACTCTCCTCCCCAGCAGAGACATGTGCAGGTGTTGGGGCCTGATCCTGCGTGTCTGGGTTCCTGCCCACAGCCCCAACTCAGGGGAAGCAGCCCCTGAGGCAAGACCTGCTGGAGGAGCCCTGCGCCCCCGCCTGATAGGCGAGTGCACAGCCAGCAGGGAAGCGAGCCTCCTCGGGGGAAGAGGAGGCAGCCCAGCCCCGTCAAGTTGAAAGCCCTGCTTGCACGGAGCTAAGTGCGCCTCCAGTACGGCAGAGCTCTAGCTCTGCTCAGAGCCCCGATCTGGCAGAGTTCCTGGCGCGAGGCTGCTCTGCCGGGGCTAGCCTTGCCCAGACTTGCCTTGCTTTTAGGCTGCCTCTCCAGGAAGGAGCAGGCAGCAGGAGCCTGGGAGTCGCCACTGGCGCCTTTCTTGCCTCAGCTCCAATCCTGCCTTGCCTTTGCACTTAGGTCCAGTCCTCCTTAAGGAGAGCTTAGGGGCTGGTGGGTTGCACACTGCCAAGGGCTCCAGCAGTGAGAATTCTGTCAGAGGGAAGGGAAGGGCAACTGCAGGGCTCCTCCAGCGGTTGCTTGGCCGCCCAGATTCAGCGCCACACGGAGAGCACCAGGCTCCCAGGCCCCTGGCTGGGGTTTTCAGCCCCGCACACACGGAGGCTGATTCCTTGGGTGCCCAGAAAGTGTATGACAGACGTAGGTTCCCTAGCACTCTCCTCCCCAGCAGAGACATGTGCAGGTGTTTGGGCCTGATCCTGCGTGTCTGGGTTCCTGCCCACAGCCCCAACTCAGGGGAAGCAGCCCCTGAGGCAAGACCTGCTGGAGGAGCCCTGCGCCCCCGCCTGATAGGCGAGTGCACAGC